>NC_041385.1:142684665-142717708 GCF_002162155.2 Triticum dicoccoides
TTTCAAGTTGAAGAATTTGAAAAAACTTGAGGAATTTCAAAAACGAAGAAAAACTCAAATTGAAGATTTTCAACTTTGGGTGTGGCGTAACCCACCGTATAAGAAAGCTGATTTCAGACACCGCGTAAAATTGTCGTAGGGCTCCGAGAATCAATTTCTTCATTACTTTCTTCACACTTAGAGGTTTAGTCTTCATTGATTGAAGAAAAACGTTACTTCGTGTGTTGCGCATCTAAGTCATCAAGTCAGCATAAGTCTTAGGATTAGTGTCCTATTTCAGAGAACATTGGAAGATTCTAGGATATTTAGCTCACACCGCAACTTGCTAAATCTCTTATCATCCAAGGGCTTAGTGAAAATATCGGCCAACTGATCTTCAATTCTTGCATGGCAGATGGAGATATCGCCCTTCAACACATGATCGCGAAGAAAATGATGACGAATCTGGATGTGCTTTATCTTCAAGTGCTAAACTGGGTTGCGAGAAATCTTGATTGCGCTCTCATTGTCACAGTAGAGAGGCACATTCTTCACGTTGATGCCATAGTCCTTGAGAGTTTACTTCATCCATAATAATTGAGCACAACATGATCTTGCAACAATGTACTCAGCTTCTGCACTTGAGAGAGATACGCAGTTCTGTTTCTTCGAGGACCAATAGACCAAAGATCGTCCGAGGAAATGACATGTGCGTGATGTTGACTTGCGGTCCACGCGATCGCCAGCATAGTCAAAGTCTGAATATCCAACGAGATCAAATGAAGAGCCCTTGGGATACCATAATCCAAGTGTTGGTGTGTGAGCTAGATATCGAAGAATATGCTTCACAGCCTTATGGTGTGATTCCTTCGGTGAAGCTTGAAATCAGGCACACATGCAAACACTAAGCATAACATCTGGCCTAGATGCACATAGGTACAATAAAGAACCCATCATGGAGCGGTATACCCTTTGATCGAAGTCTTGACCATTTTCATCAGTGCATAGATGGCCATTTGTGGGCATTGGAATTTTGACGCCTTTGCAATCTTGCATGCCGAATTTCCTCAATACTTCTTTGAGGTATTTCTCATGCGATATGAATATACCATTGCTCTGTTGACGAATTTGAAGACCTAAAAAGAATTTCAATTCTCCCATCATAGACATTTGATATTATTCACTCATCATATAGGAAAATTCATCACTATAATGTTGGTTAGTACAGCCAAAGATAATATCATCAACATATATTTGGCACACAAACAGTTCACCATCATAAGATTTAGTGAAAAGAGTTGGGTCGAGTGAACCGGGTTTGAAGCCATTCTTCATGAAGAATTCCTTCAAAGTGTCATACCACGCCTAAGGGGCTTGCTTGAGTCCATATAGGGCCTTGTTGAGTCTGAAGACTTTGTCGGGATTCTTTGGATCTTCAAAACCTGGGGGCTGAGCAACATATAGTTCTTCCTCAATCTTACCATTGAGGAATGCACTTTTCACATCCATTTGTTTTAAGATAATATCATTATGGTTAGCGTAAGCAAGTAATATGCGAATAGCCTCAAGTCTAGCAACAGGTGCAAAAGTTTCGTCAAAATAATTCCTTCAACCTATGTGTAGCCTTGAGCTACAAGCCGTGCCTTATTCCTCACCACAAGGCCATTTTCATCTTGCTTGTTGCGATAGATCCACTTTGTGCCAATGATGTTGTGCTTGCGAGGATCTGGACATTTAACCAGTTCCCAAACATTGTTGAGCTTGAACTGATGTAATTCTTCTTGCATAGCCTGAATCCACTCAGGCTCCATAAATGCTTCATCTACCTTAGTGGGCTCTATGATAGAGACAAAAGCAAAGTGCCCACAAAAGTTAGATAAATGTGAAGATTTTGAGTGAGTGAGAGGACCTGGTGCTTGAATGTCATCAATGATCTTCTCAATTTGCACTTCATTAGCGATGAGAGGATGAGTGGGTTGTCTTCGAGGAATTTGATCAGCATTCCCTTCAAGAGCATTTTCTTCAGCACCATTTTCTTCAGGTGCGCCAGCTCGGTAATCATCACGATCAGGAATGAATTCTTCAGCAGATTCTTCAGTAGGAATGACATTCTGAGTAGCCTTGAACTTGATAGAATCTTCAGGTGCAGGTTCATCTATCACAGAAGGTAGGTGCTCTCTTTGCGAGCCATTAGTTTCATCAAACCGCACATCTACAGTTTCAACAACTTTGTGAAGAACGTTGTTGAAGACTATGTAGGTGTGCGAGTCCTTTCCATAACCAAGCATAAAACCTTCATGTGCTTTCGGTGAGAATTTAGATGTGTGATGAGGATCTCTAATCCAACATTTAGCACCGAAGACTTTGAAATAACTCACATTTGGCGTTTTGTCAGTGAGGAGTTCATAAGCTGTTTTCTTGAAGAATTTGTGAAGATATACCCTGTTGATGACATGGCACGTAGTATCAATTGCCTCAATCCAGAAACGATGAGGCGAGGGTTCTGTTCTTGCCCTCCACGACGCCATTCTGCTGAGGAGTATAAGGAGCAGATAACTCATGAGTAATACCAAGTTCATCAAGATAGCCATCAAGACCGGAATTATTGAACTCGGTTCCATTGTCAGTTTTGATGTGCTTGATCTTCACACCAAAGTTGGTTGAAGCTCTCGAGGAAAATCGTTTGAAGACTTCCTGCACTTCATGTTTGTAAGTGACAATGTGTACCCATGTGTAACAAGAATAGTCATCAACAATAACAAAGCCATATAGAGATGCATCATTTGAAACAGCAGAATAATGATTAGGACCAAAGAGATCCATGTGAAGCAATTCAAATGGACGAGTGGTAGTCATGACAGTCTTTGCTGGATGCTTGGCCTTTGTCATCTTTCCAGCTTCACAAGCTCCGCATAAGTGATCCTTGAGGAATTTGACATTCTCAATGCCAATGACATGCTTCTTCTTCACAAGTGTATGCAGATTCCTCATGCCAGCATGACCAAGTCGTCGATGCCATAGCCAGCCTTCTGAAGCTTTTGCAACTAAGGACACGGCTGGTTGTGGTCCTGTAGAGAAATCAACAATATACCGATCTCCTCTCCTAAAGCCTTCGAAGACTTTGGAATGGTCAGCTTCCATGATCACAACACAACGATATCTTCCAAAGACAACAACCATATCAAGATCACAAAGCATTGAGACAGACATGAGGTTGTATCCTAAGGACTCGACAAGCATTACTTTGTCCATGTGTCGATCCTTTGAGATCGCAACCTTACCTAGGCCCAATACCTAACTTTTGCCTTTGTCAGCGAAGATGATATGCTTCAGATGTGACGATGATAAATGAGCATCCATCAATAGATTCTTGTCACCCGTCATGTGATTTGTACATCCACTATCGAGGACCCATTCGTTTTCTTTGGGCTGATCATCCCGCAGATGAATTAGTGCAACTTACGAACTCATATACTTCATCAGTGAAGAATATGACATCAATATCATCAGTTCAATTTCATCAAGCAATAGCACAGATAAAACATTATGAGGACGTGAGAAATGAAAATTCATTTCTTCATGATTAGCCTGCGTCCTTTCAGGCACTGTTCAGGTCTCCAGCAAATTCTTCAGACGTTTTGAGCACAACTGGAGACCTGACCCTGCATAAGAGATTAGTTCTTTTTCTTCACCACCCACATCTGAAGGGGTGGAAAAGAGTTCATCACTCTGCCAGCACCATATGAGAAAGGTGGCATAGAAGCTAGTCTGCTTTGTTTCACATAAGAGGGGTTAGGGTAAGCATATGAATAAGCAGAGAAATTCTTCGAGGACTTATGAACATAATGATTTGAAGAATAATGCGTATATTCATAGCCCTTAGCTCTACCCTGCGAAACAGAAGGGTTAACACAATGATGATCATATGAGGACTTTCATCCATTTGAGGAATTTGATCCATGTGAAGAATTAGGTCCATATGAAGAGTTGGATCTGGGGTTCCTGTTCTTCACAGGTGGTGTCATGAGGACATTCACCTGAAGACTTTCAAGATAACTTTTGGGAACCCAGATTTTCTTCATAGGGGAACCGTTCCTACAGTTAGTCCCAATATATCTAGCAAATACTTCACCATTCTGATTTTTGAATAGTTTATAGTTGGAGTCAAATGACTCATTAGAAGAATGAGGAGATTCACATGTAAAGCCAGATAAGTTGGATGGATCAACTGGAGGTCCCTTTGCAGCAACCCATGAGGTTTTGGGGTACTGCTCGGGCTTTCAATATGTTCCATCAGCATTGAGTTTCCTCTCAAAGACAATACCCTCTTTCCTAGGGTTTCTGTTGAGGATCTTCTTTTTGAGCACATCATAAAGAATCTGATGCCCTTTGAGGCTTTTGTACATGCCTGTTGTGTACAATTCCTTCAGCCCTGCATCATTAGTAGTACTAGCAATGTCCTCAGATGAGGAATTAGTGATAGCAGAGACAGGTGAAGAATTTGTAACATTTGAAGCATTTGAACATTCAGGTGAAGAATTAGCAGTTTCACGTTCAATGCACTTTAGGCATGGGGGAACAAATTCTTCTTGAGTTGCGCTGATTTGTTGAGCAAGTAATGAATCGCGCTCCTTCTGAAGATCTTCATAACACACTCTTAGCTTCTCAAGATCTTGATTTCTTTGAAGAAATTCATAGGAAAGCTTCTCATGATCAGATGAGAGAGTGTTATGATGACTTTGAAGGTTGTCAAACTTAGACTGAAGTCCCTGAAGATCTTCAGTTAAGTCTTTAGTGCGGTCCATTTCATCACCCAACATATCATCACTTTTGTCAAGCATGTTTTGAAGCTTTTCAATAGCCTTTTGCTGTTTCACAGCAATCTTAGCAAGTTTAGAGTATCTAGGCTTAAGATTTTCATCAGATTCATCCTCACTTGATTCAGAGGAGGGGTATTTATTTACCTTGGCACCCTTTGCCATGAAGCAATAGGTGGGAGCATAGTCATCATTGCCTTCATCAGCATTGTTGGTGTTGCCATTTTCTTCAGTGTTGAAGATAGACTTGCTGACAAATGCGGTAGCAAGAGCTAGACTTGCCACACCAGACTCAGACTCCTCGGATGCCTCCTCTTCCTCATGATCCTCAGATTCAGCCTCAGAATCCATTTCCTTGCCAATGAATGCCCGAGCCTTCTTGGAGATGCTCTTTTTGTGAGATGAAGACTTTGAGGATTTTGATGATGAAGGCTTTGAAGATTTCTTCTTCTTCTTTGCATCATCAGAACTGTAATCCTTGTATTTCTTGTTCTTTAATTCCTTGTCCCACTGAGGACAATCTTGAATGTAGTGACCAGGCTTCTTGCATTTGTGGCACAACCTTTTCTTGTAGTCACTGGATGAGGAATCGTTGCTCCTTGAGGATTTTCCAAAGCAACCACGTCTTGAGAACTTATGAAATTTCTTCACGAGCAGTGCTAGTTCCTGGCTCAGTTCTTCAAGATCACCAAGGCTGCTGGTAGAGTCTTCTTCCTCAGACTCGGAGACTGCCTTGGCCTTCAGAGCACGTGGTTTGCCATAGCTCGAACCATATAGATCTCTCTTCTCAGCAAGCTGGAACTCATGAGTATTTAGCCTCTCGAGGATATCAGCGGGATCAAGTGACTTCTAATCAGCATGCTCTTGGATCATCAGTGCCAGAGTGTCAAATGAAGAATCAAGCGATCTCAGCAATTTCTTCACCACCTCATGGTTGGTGATGTCAGTGGCGCCAAGCGGTTGAAGCTCATTTGAGATATCAATGAGGCGATCGAAGGTTTGCTGAACATTTTCATTGTCGAGTCTTTTGAAGCAGTTGAAGAGATTGCGAAAAACGTCAACACGTGAGTCACGTTGAGTTGAGACTCCTTCGTTTACATCGGAGAGCCTATCCTAGATGAGTTCATCAGTTTCCAAAGCACTCACTCTACCATACTGCCCTTTACTCAGATGGCCACATATGATATTCTTCGCTTGAGAATCGAGTTGCTTGAATCTCTTCACATCAGCGGCATTCAGAGAAGGTGTGACTAAGGGAACACCATTTTCCACAACGTACCAGAGATCATTGCCAATTACTTCAAGATGCATTCGCATCTTATTCTTCAAGTAGGGGTAGTCCGTGCCATCGAAGGTAGGACACCCAGCAGGGACCTTGATCATACCTGCGGTCAACATAACTAGAACTCCAGGTGGTTAAACCAAAATCACACAGAACAAGGGAGTACCTTGCTCTGATACCAATTGAAAGTGCGTTATATCGACTAGAGGGGGGTGAACAGGCGATTTTTATGAATTCTTCACTGAGGAATTTGCTGGTGAGGAAATTCCAAAATGAAGAACTACTTGCAGCGGAATAAGTACTCAGAAGGGAACATAACAGAACACACGCATAGTCATCATGATGAAATGAAGACAAGCACAGAGTACAGAAAGCGTAAACACAGGATAACACAAGGAAGAAGACGATCAGACTGAAGAAATAGAACTGAGGAAATTGAGAAAGTCTTCAGTCAAAGTCTTCAAACAGATATGAACAGGCACACAACAACATACATGAGGAATTTAAAGAGTTGAGTAAATAGAACCAGTAAGCTCGGTGAAGAAAATGATTTGGTAGACCATTTCCAACTGCTGTCTCAGTTGTACATCTGGCTGGAGCGGCTGAGTATTTAAACTCAAGGACGCCCAGTCCCGGACACACAGTCCTCACCGTATTCTCCTTGAGCTAAAGTCACACAGACCTCGCCCAATCACTCGTGGTAAGTCTACAGGTGACTTCTGAACCTTCACAAACTTGGTCACTCGGCGATCCACAATTCCTCTTGGATGCTATAGACCTTGACGCCTAACCGTCTGGAAGAAGCACAGTCTTCAAAGGAAACATGCATTAGATCCACGCAGGATCAATCTCTTCAGTGATGCTCATGCACTTGGGGTTTTGTAGGTTTGGGTTTGGGATTTCCTCACTTGATGATTTTCGCTCAAATTCCTCGGAGGATGGGTTGCTCTCAAATGACAAGTGTCAGTTTCTCTCTGAGCAGCCAACCAGCTAGTGGTTGTAGGTGGCGGCTATTTATAGCCTAGGGAGCAGCCCGGCATGATAAGACATAAATGCCCTTGTCTGATATGACCGTTAGGAGGGTAGATATTTTGGGGCACCTGGCGCGTAGCGCAGCAACAGTCGGAATATTTGAGGTTCGAATTCCTCAGGGCTATCATGTTCCTCACTTGGTAGGTAACTGGCACTGGCGAATTCCTAACTCTTCAGTCAGAACAAATTCCTTAGAGACCATAAGAACTTCGTCTCTGTCACTGAAGAATATGGCTGAACTGTGCGAGATTTCCAATGGCTTCACTCGAAAGGATTGGTAGGTGTAGGATTTTGAGTTGAGCATCACATGGAAATTTTTCCTTAGTATTTCCTCGACCCCCTTTAACAGTACGGTGTTTCCTATGACTCAAGAAAAAGAAAATGAAATAGTAAAAACAAAAGTCTTCACGCTTCATGTTCCTCGAATGATTACCAAGTCTTCAAGGTCACACCAATTTCTTCACTTTCAAAGTCTTCAGAAAGTCTTCAGAAAGTCTTCAGAAATCCAAAGTCTTCAGTTGAACAACTTCATTTGTAGGGGTCTAGTTTCTCTGTAAATATCAAACTCCTCATAGACTTATAGATCTGTGTACACTCACAAACGCATCAGTCTCTTAACCTATAAGTCTTCAATACACCAAAATCACTAAGGGGCACTAGATGCACTTACAGAGATTTACAAAGATTTCAAATCATGCAAATAAGAATTCAGAGAAGATTCAGATAATATTCATTAGACAAGCTAATCATAAATCCACAATTCATCGGATCTCGGCAAACACACCACAAAAAAGTATGACATCGAAGATATCTCCAAGAACATCGAGGAGAACATGGTATTGAGAATCAAAGAGAGAGAGAGAGAAGAAGCCATCTAGCTACTAGCTATGGACCCATAGGTCTGTGGTTAACTACTCACGCTTCATCGAAAGGGCAATAGAGTTGATGTAGAAGCCCTCCATGACCGAATCCCCCTCCGGTAGGAAGCTGGAAAAGGGACCTAGATGGGATCTCATGAGTATAGAAGGTTCTGGCGACGGAAAAGTGTTTTTGTGGATGCCCCTGTTGGTTTGGGGATATATGTGAATATATAGGCAGAAAAATTAGGTCAGGGGGGGTCATGGGCTGCCAACAAGGGTGGGGGCATGCCCTCCGTCCTTGTGGCCACCTTGTGGCTCCTCGGACTTCATCTCCAAGTCTCCTGGTTGTTTTCTAGTCCAAGAAGAATAATCATGAAGGTTTCATTTCGTTTGGACTCCGTTTGGTATTCATTTTCTAGGAAACTCAAAAACAAGGAAAAAAATTGGAACTGGCACTAGGATCTAGGTTAATAGGTTAGTCCCAAAAATAATACAAAATAGCATATTAATGCATATAAAACATCCAAAACAGATAATAGAATAGCATGCAACAATAAAAAATTATAGATACATTGGAGACATATCAAGGAGTCCCGCTGCTCATGAGCAGCTGGGTCGATGGAGGCGGTAGCTGCGTCCTCGGGCGGGCGGTGGCGGTTGTTGCGGCCCACGGGCTCCATCTGGGCGATGCACCCACCCGACACTCTAGACACTCGCGGTGAGCATCGACCATGAAGCTGGCAAAGTGGAAGGCGGAGCGAAGCGGAAGAATGGCAGCACACCCCTACCTGGCTCGCCAAATGTTGGAAACCAGCCTCTGGGGACCCAAAGTTTCGAATTCTGTGGTGCACTCATTCGTACTGCCACGTCGTTTCTTGCAGCTGACCGAGGCAAGGCTACGGCAAGAGCAAGCTAAAGAGAGTGAGCCGGCGACACAACGGTTACCCAGGTTCGAGCCACCTTGCGGTGTAAAACCCTACGTCTTGCTGGATTGGGATTGCTGTCTTGGGAAGGAAGCGATTACAAGCTTTAGGGTTTCTCCCAAGGGGTCCCCTCTCTGCGGCGGCACGCTGCCCTCCTTTTATATCTGCCTTTGTAGCGACCAGACGTCAAACAGTCTGATCTCTGTGCATTAGTGTCATCCCTGGATCGGTAATGCTGACACGCACAATACTTGAGGATTTATAATAGAGTAGCAATCACACACTTATTACATTGATGTCTCAAAAGAGAACTTACTACAATAAATATGGCTTAAGTCCATCTAAAAAACGATAACAGCGAAAGGCTTGGAAGATAAAGTGAGTCCATCAACTCCAACAACATCATTGAGTGAAAGATCACGACCTAAGGCACCTTACTTGTTGTTTGAAAAGTCTGCAACATGAATGTTGCATCCCGAAACGGGTCAGCACATGGAATATGTTGGCAATGTAACACATAGAGATGAATGAACATAATAATGCTATCACTACATGCATATATGGCTGGTGGAAAGTTCTATGGTTACAGTTTTGCATAAAGCCAATTTTCCCCTACAACAAAGGAATAAATTTTATTTAACTATGATGGTGGTTGTTAAACATTGAGAAGGTTCACCCAACTCAATCCCAATTAAGCATGATCATTAAACCCAATCAAATTATATTAAGAGTGATGAGATCAACATGATAATCCAAGAACTAGATACTCAAAACATCCATAACCGGGGACACGGCTAACCATGATTAATTTGTACACTCTTTAGAGGTTTGCGCACCTTTACCCACAAGACTCGAATACATCCATGGTCGGAGAAAGGAGACACAGTGTTTCTGAAACAATAACTCTTTACTCCGGGTAGACAGTTACACCTACTTTCCCCTACATCTGCTAGCCCACCACTGAAAGAGGTCTTGTAACGTACTCAACTATGCTAGATCCCATACTAGCTTGTGGCTGCACACAAAAGTTTCTAGCATGAATAATCTTATGATCCCTTTGAGTCTGGGTGGCGGTCCATATGAGAATCACACGGTACCCCAGGATTTCCAAAAAAATAGGCAGCACTGGTTTCCCCAGGTGCCTCAATCCACCCAGATGTGTATTAAAGTAGCCACCTTAAGTTAACCATTAAGTAACAATACTCAAATCTGTCATGGATACACTCACCCAATCCATGTCTACAAGCATAGCATAGCAATATAAGTAACATAGAAATAACTCTCAAAGGTTTGATAATAAATAGGACAATAGGTACTATCTCATCTACTTCCCAAAACTCACATATTAAACAAATCCTAACCATGCAATTGTTTGAGGATTGATCTAATGCAATAAAACTGGGTAGTAAAGAGGTATGATCAAAGTGTTACTTGCCTTGCTGATGATCCATCAAACCTAGAGACTCATAGTAGCTCGCTTCGCACTCCGGGTACTCTATCGCAAACAAACAAGCATACAATAAGCACTCAAGTAGAAGCATGGGTAAAACTCAAAAAAGAGATCTAACCAGAAAGTTCAACTTAAGAACTCCGGTTTGCAAAAAGAATCAAATCAAACGAAGCAACGAAACTCAGACTGCGAAAGAAACAAGCTCTGTTTACTAATCTGGACTTAAGTCAAATTTTACAGTAGCAAAAACTTGTTTAAGTTGGTTAAATAGAAAGAGGGCTTCGAGGCGAAACTCTAGGCACTTGAATTGCCTGATGCCGATAAACGAGCGAAAAGATAAACTAAACGAAAATCAGGGCAGAAATCGCGATCGAAAATAATCGCGGGAAACCCTGGAAAAAGAAAAACTGACGAACAGGCTAACGAACGAATGTTCTCTGTCTGCGGCTAAAGAGTGAACTCCGTTCGTTTAAACGAACGAATGAACGGGCGTTCTCTAAATAACTAAATCGGAAAAAAATAAAATCGATCTAATCTAAGAAAAAACGAAAACTAGGGTTTAAATAAAAACCGGTCGGTTTTTACCTAAACTGAAAAAGAAAACCGGTGGCGAATCGGATCGGATCGGCGGCGGCTCCGGTCGACGGGGCGGTGCTTCCGGCTCCGGCGAGGCAGGGTGTTGCGGCACGGCGGCAATGACGGTGTGCGGCGGCGGCGGCGGCTAGTAGCGGCGCTCGGGAGGCGGCGGCGTCGGCGAGGCAGGCGGCGGCGGCTCCGGCTTGGGGCTCTAGGGGGGCCCCGGGTCGGCTTTTAAAGAGAGGAGGGGTGGCAGCTTGGAGGAGAGGCGACAGCGGCGGAGTAGCCGGCGGCTCGGACTCCCTCGAGGAGTCCGGCTTGGGGACGAAGGCGACAACGGGGTGGAGTGGGCCGGCCCGGCTCGGCTGGGCCATTGGCCCAATCGGGAGCGTGAAGTTTTTTTTAAATAAGATTCCGCCAAAAATAAACCTTAGAAAAATAAATAAAAATCTAAAAAATGCCAAAACAAATTTTCACCGTCTAAATAAAATATTTAGAACTAGACGAACATTTTCTTGGCCTAAAAATGCAATTATGAAAACGTGCAATTTTTCTAAATCAAATAAAATTGCAATAAAATCCAAATAAAAATATTTAATTGATTTTAATATTTTTCCTCTAATATTTCATTTTTTTGGAGAAGTCATTTTATCCTCTCTCACATATTTTATTTTAGAACTATTAGGAAAGAAAAATAATCAAAACCAATTGATTCTCTTTTCAAAATTTGAGAAAACTCAAATATGAAATTAATGAAATCCCCAACTCTCTCTGTGGGTCCTTGAGTTGCGTAGAATTTCTAGGATCAAGACAAAATGCAATAAAATATGATACGCAATGATGATCTAATATATAACATTCCAAATTGAAAATTTGGGATGTTACAAACCTACCCCCCTTAAGATGAATCTCACCCTCGAGATTGGGGTTGGCTAGAAAATTGGTGAGGGTGATCCTTCCATAGGTCTTCCTCTCGCTCCCAGGTGGCTTCATCTTCGGTATGGTGGCTCCACTGAACTTTGCAGAACTTGATAACCTTGCTGCGCGTGACTCGGCTGGCAAACTCAAGAATCTTGACTTGTTTCTCGTCATAAGTCAAATCGCTATCCAACTGAATCTCTTCCAGTGGTACTGTATCTCTCAGAGGAATATCAGCCATCTCTGCGTGGCACTTCTTCAACTGGGAAACGTCGAATACATAGTGAACTCCTGACAATCCTTTGGGCAACTCCAACTTGTAAGCAACTTCTACCATACGTTCCAAAACTTTGTATGGTCCCACAAAACATGATGCTAACTTTCCTTTTACTCCAAAACGTTTAACTCCTCGAAGTGGGGACACTCGAAGGTAAACTCTGTCTCTGACTTCATAAACTTTCTCCTTGCATTTAGAATCCGCATAGCTCTCCTGCCTGGACTGGGCTACCTTGAGCCTATCGCGAATCAGCTTAATCTTCTCTTCAGACTTTTTAATCAAATCTGGTCAAAACAACCGATGGTCTCCAACTTCATCCCATAACAACGGTGTCCTGCACCTCCTTCCGTACAAAGCTTCAAAATGGGCCATCTTCAAACTGGATTGATAACTGTCGTTGTAAGAGAACTCTACATATGGCAAATTGTCGTCCCAACTAGATCCATAGTCTAGCGCACAAGCTCTCAACATGTCCTCCAGAATCTGATTGACTCTCTCAGTTTGTCCATCTGTCTGTGAATGAAAGGCTGTACTGAACTCTAGCCTGGTACCCAAAGTTTCATGCAAGTAATTCCAGAACTTTGAGGTAAACTGGGTACCTCTATCTGATACAATGGTCCTCGGAACTCCATGCAGACATACGATCCTGGTCATGTATATCTTTGCCAACTTAGCACTGGTATAAGTGGTCTTCACTGGGATGAAATGAGCTACTTTCGTGAAACGATCGACTACAACCCATATCGAGCCATAGCCTAAACAAGTCCTGGGCAATCCCGTGATAAAATCCATGCCAAGCTTATCCCACTTCCATTCGGGTATCGGCAATGGCTGTAGCAATCATGCTGGCTTCTGACGCTCTGCCTTCACTCTCTGACATACATCACAAACTGCTACATACTCCGCAATATCCTTCTTCATTCCGGTCCACCAGAAATTATCCTTGAAATTCAAATACATCTTGGTATTTCCTGGGTGAATCGAATACGGCGAATCATGGGCCTCTTGCAGAATCAATTTCCTGATCTTCGGATCATTAGGCACATATACGTGATCCTCGAACCATAAGGTATCATGCTCATCCTCACGAAATCCCTTAGCTTTTCCTTTGCTCATCCTTTCCTTTATCTCGGCAATCTCCTTGTCCATCTTCTAGGCTTCTCTGATCTTCTCCATTAAAGTAGACTGAATCTCCAATGCTGCTACATAGCCTCTCAGAACTATCTCCAAACATAGCTCACAAAGATCCTCTCCTAACTCCTGGGGTAACTATCCGGTCATGAGTGTGTTGACATGGCTCTTGCGTCTCAATGCATCGGCTACTACGTTATCCTTTCCTGGATGATAATGCAACCTCATATCATAATCCTTAATGAGCTCCAACCATCTCCTTTGCCTGAGATTCAACTCCTTCTACATGAAGATATACTTCAAACTCTTGTGATCCGTGTACACCTCACAATGGTTTCCGATGAGAAAATGTCTCCATGTCTTCAACGCATGCACTACGGCTGCTAACTCCAAATCATGTGTAGCATAATTCAACTCATGGGGTTTAAGCTGTCGTGAGGCATATGAAACAACTCTTCCCTCCGGCATAAGCACTGATCCAAGTCCTCGACGAGAAGCATCGCAATACACTTCATAATCCTTGCGTTGATCTGGCAGAATCAACACTGGTGATGTAACCAAACGTTTCTTCAACTCCTGGAAACTGGCCTCACATTCCTCAGCCCATTTGAATTTGGTGTCCTTATTCAACAACTCCGTCATGGGTTTTGCTATCTTCGAGAAATTCTTAATGAACCTCCGGTAGTATCCCGCGAGTTCAAGGAAACTCCGGATCTCTCCAACCGACGCAGGTGCTTCCCAATTTGTCACAGTGACAACCTTGGTGGAGTCTACTTCTATTCCTTCTCCGGATATAACATGTCCTAGGAATCCAACTTCCTTTAACCAAAACTCACACTTGCTGAACTTGGCATATAACTGATGTTCTCTGAGCTTCCCAAGTACCAAACGCAAATGCTCCTCATGCTCCTCTTCATTCTTCGAGTAGACCAGAATATCATCAATGAACACCACGATGAACTTATCCAGAAACTCCATAAACACTTTGTTCAACATGTTCATGAAATAGGCAGGTACGTTAGTGAGACCAAATGACATAACGGTATACTTATATAGCCCGTACCTTGTGGTAAAAGCTGTCTTAGGTATATCCTGCTCTCGAATCTTCAGCTGGTGGTATCCTGATCGCAAATCGATCTTGGAAAATACCTTAGCTCCTTGCAATTGGTCAAACAAGTCATTTATCATCAGCAATGGGTACTTGTTCTTGATCGTTACTTCATTCAATCCTCGATAATCAACAACCATCCTCCACGATCCATCCTTCTTCTCCACTAGAAGCACTGGTGATCCCCAAGGTGACGAACTTGGGTGAATATAGCCTTTATCCAGTAACTCCATAATCTTCTTCTTAATTTCCTCCAAATCCTTTGCGGGCATCCTGTATGGTCTCTTAGATATTGGCCCTGTGCCTGGCAAAAGCTCAATCAGGAACTCAATGTCTCTATCCGGTGGCATGCCTGGCAACTCTTTTGGAAATACATCAGGGAAATCCTACACCACTGGTACTTCCTCCTGTAAAACTCCTGATAAGGAATTCACTTGAGTCCTCTTTGGCACATGCCGGGATACATACTTGATCCTTCTTCCTTCTGGGTGGTGAGCAAAATCGACTTACTGGCGCAATCGATATTTCCTCCATACATCGATAGCCAATCCATACCCAAAATCACATCCAAACCTCGTGATTCCAAAATTATCAGGTCTGAGGGGAAAACATGCCTACCTATGGTCAACGGCATCTGAAAACATCCTTGACTTGCCATATATTCCGCTCCTGGCGAGCTTACTAGCATAGGTGTTCTAAGAACTTTGGTGGGCTGTTTATACTTATCCACAAACCCCCTTGATATGTATGAATGCGATGCACCAGTATCAAAAAGAACGATTGCAGTAAATGACTTAACCAAAAACTTACCTATTACTGCATCTGGCTGTGCTTCAACCTCCTCCACGTTAACGTGGTTCACTTATCCCCTGTTGAAAGGGTTCGGCTTCTTCCCAGAGCTTCCATTGCCATTTCCATTCTTAGCTTCAGGACATTCATTGGCATAATGTCCAGTCTTCTGGCACTTGTAGCAAGTAATGTGGCTCAGATCTTTCTTGGCGGGTGTTGCTGGGTTGGAACGGTTATGTCCATTTCTTCCTCCATTACCATTCCCATTCTTGGGGCCACTATGATTGTGCGAACTTCCTCCCTGGTGGTTGTGACCTTCATGGTTATGCTGAAATGGTCCTTCGAGTTTGGGGTAAAACGGGGTCTCTGCTGAGCTCCAGAATTGTACTTCCCTTGTCCATACTTCCTCTTATGGTTGTCAATCTGCTGCTGCTTCCCTTCAATCATGAGAGCTCTATCTACCAACTCCTGGTAGTTGTTGAAGGTTGCCACCATCAACTGCATGCTCAACTCATCATCCAGTCCTTCCAGAAACTTCTCCTACTTAGCTGCATCCGTAGCAACGTCATCTGGGGCCTAACATGCTAACTTACTAAAATCATCCACATACTGACCAACTGTGCGTCCTCCTTGGCGCAAGTTGCGAAACTCACGCTTCTTCATGGCTTGCTGAAACATGGGCAGTACGGAAAGCCTGCTGAAACTGGTCCCATGTGACAATGTCGATGGGGTAAGTGGATGTGAAATTCTCCCACCATGATGCTGCGGGTCCATCAAGCTGATGTGCGGCAAAACGCACTCTTTCCGCATCTGTGCATCCTGCAGTGGTCAACTCCCTTCCAATCTTGCGGAGCCAATCGTCTGCAACTATCGGCTCGATGCTACTGGAGTACACCGGCAGATTAAGCCTCAAGAAACGGGCTAAGTGATCAACAGGTGGTGGTGGTGGTGGGTTGTTGTTGTTGTTCCCCTAATTCTTATTCTGGAGTAGTATGTGCATCAATGCATTCTGCTGCTGGATCAACTAAGTGAGCTCTGGTGGGAAAGCAAATCCATTGTCGCGTCTCGGAGGCATCTGATGGGTTTAGAAAAGATGAGGAAAATAGAATAGAATGAGGTCTAAATGGAAAACACTACCCATATGCACATGAGACAAACGCAATCATATCACTTTAATCAATTCAAACAAGGGCATACAACGGTCTAACTATCGTTACAAAAGTGCTCGGACTATACTATATACATGGGGGAATACTACTACTGTTATGGTGGTCGACTAGAAAAATTGATAGGTCGAAGACTCCATGATATCTGCTCCAGCTTCATCAGCATAGTCATCATCACTATTGTCAGGGTCTGAGTCGGTGTCATCGATGATGATGTAGTTCTCTGGGCAAGTGGAATCATCGTCATCTCCTCCTGGCGCGGGGTCTCCCATGAATACTCCCAGCTTCTTCTTCAGGTCGTCATTCTTTTCCATGTGTATCATCATTTCCTCCTCATATCCATCGCGTGTAGTATTGAGTTCTTCTTCTAGCTTCATGATCCTGGTCATTGCCTTCTTCAATTCTATCATGCCTGCGCACATCTGGTTCTCCTGGCGACGAATGTGCTGGTTTAGCTCCTGGATGAATGCTGCAATAGATCTATCCTTCCTGGTACTAATCATCTACCATTACTCATCTCGGCGCCCACAAATCTGGCAGATAGTATCCTTGAGATCCTTGTGGTAAACTTCTCCAATGCGTCCCATGGTGATGTGGGCTGCCATGCTCTTTCCTAGACTCCAGGTTGGTGCATCAATGGAAAACTCTATGGGCTCAGTGACTGGCATGAACGTCCTTCCTGGAACTTGAACTCGAATCATCCGACGCTCCTCTTCTAGTAGAGTGGCAATGTAGGTCCCGGTGAAGCTTGGCACTCTGATGTTCAGGTATTTGGTGACTTCCTTCAAGTGGTATCTGAAAGGTGTATCTTCATCCGGTTGTGTGAACTTGTTCCTTGCATCTGCCATCCTGAAGAGTAGAAAAGGGAGAGGAGTCAGAAATGAGAAGAGAGTAGTGATCTAGGGCTTTAGCTTAGTGGTCGTGTCCTATAGTCAGCGTGTGCTCTGATACCATCTTATAGTGACCAGACCTCAAACAGTCTGATCTGTGTGCATCAGTGTCATCCCTGGATCGGTAATGCTGACACACACAGTACTTGAGGATTTATAACAAAGTAGCAATCACACACTTATTACATCGAATGTCTCAAAAGAGAACTTATTACAATAAATATGGCTTAAGGCCATCTAAAAAACGATAACAGCGGAAGGCTTGGAAGATAAAGTGAGTCCATCAACTCCAACGTCATCACTGAGTGAAAGATCACGACCTAAGTCACCTTACTCGTCGTCTGAAAAGTCTGCAACATGAACGTTGCAGCCCGAAATGGGTCAGCACATGGAATATGTTGGCAATGTAACACATAAAGAGTAATGAACAGAATAATGCTATCACTACATGCATATATGGCTGGTGGAAAGCTCTATGGTCATAGTTTTGCATAAAGCCAATTTTTCCCTACAACAAAGGAATAAATTTTATTTAACTATCATGGTGGTTGTTAAACATTGAGAAGGTTCACCCAACTCAATCACAATTAAGCATCATCATTAAACCCAATCAAATTATATTAAGAGTGATGAGATCAACATGATAATCCAAGAACTAGATACTCAAAATGTCCATAACGGGGGACACGGCTAACCATGATTAGTTTGTACACTCTGCAGAGGTTTGCGCACCTTTCCCCACAAGACTCAAATACATCCATGGTCGGAGAAATGAGACACAGTCTTTCTGAATCAATAACTCTTTACTCCGGCGGACAGTTACACCTACTTTCCCCTACATTTGCTAGCCCACCACTGAAAGAGGTCTTGTAACGTACTCAACTATGCTAGAGCCCATAATAGCTTGTGGCTGCACACGGAAGTTTCTAGCATGAATAATCTTATGATCCCTTTGAGCCTGGGTGGCGGTCCATAGGAGAATCACACGGTACCCCGGGATTTCCAAAAAATAGGCAGCACTGGTTTCCCTAGGTGCCTCAGTACACCCAGATGTGTATTATAGTAGCCACCTTAAGTTAACCATTAAGTAACAATACTCACATCTTTCATGGATACACTCACCCAATCCACGTCTACAAGCATATCATAGCAATATAAGTGACGTAGAAATAACTCCCAAAGGTTTGATAATAAACAGGACAATAGGTACTACCTCACCTACTTCCCAAAACCCACATATTAAACAGATCCTAACCATGCAAATGTTTGAGGATTGATCTAATGCAATAAAACTGTGTAGTAAAGAGGTATGATCAAAGTGTTACTTGCCTTGCTGATGATCCGTGAAACCTAGAGACTTGTAGTAGCACGCTTCGCACTCCGAGTACTCTATCACAAACAAACAAGCATACAATAAGCACTCAACTGGAAGCACGGGTAAAACTCAAATAAGAGATCTAACCAGAAAGTTCAACTTAAGAACTCCAGTTTGCAAAAAGAATCAAATCAAACGAAGCAACGAAACTCAGACTACGAAAGAAACAAGCTCCATTTACTAATCTGGACTTAAGTCAAATTTTAGAGTAAAAAAAACTTGTTTAAGTTGGTTAAACAGAAAGAGGGCTTCGAGAGTAAACTCTAGGCGCTTGAATCGCCTGATTCCGATAAACGAGCGAAAAGATAAACTAAAACGAAAATCAGGGCAGAAATCGCGATCGAAAATAATCGCAGAAAACGCTGGAAAAAGAAAAACTGACGAACAGGCTAACGAACGAACGTTCGCTGTCTGGGGCTAAAGAGTGAACTTCGTTCGTTAAAATGAACGACCGAACGGGCATTCGCTAAATAACTAAACCGGGAAAAAAATAAAACCAATCTAATCTAAGAAAAAACAAAAACTAGGGTTTAAATAAAAACCGGTCGGTTTTTACCTGAACCGGAAAAAAACCGGCGGCGAATCGGATCGGATCGGCGGCGGCTCCGGTCGACGGGGCGGTGGCTCCGGCGAGGCGAGGTGGGGTGGTGCGGGGCGGCGGCGGCGCAGATGGCGGCGGCGGCTAGTGGCGGCGCTCGGGAGGCGGCGGCGGCGGCTCCAGCTTGGGGCTTCGGGGGGGCCCCGGATCAGCTTTTAAAGAGGAGGGTGTTGGGGAACGTTGCAGAAAACAAAAATTTTCCTACTCGTTTCACCAAGATCATCTAGGAGTTCATCTAGCAACGAGTCATTGGATGCATCTACATACCTTTGTAGATCGCGAGCGGAAGCGTTCAAAAGAACGGTGATGATGTAGTCGTACTCGACGTGATCCAAATCACCGATGACCAGCGCCGAACGGATGGCACCTCCGCGTTCAACACACGTACGGGACGGGAGACGTCTCCTCCTTCTTGATCCAGCAAGGGGGAAGGAGAGGTTGATGAAGATCCAGCAGCACGACGGCGTGGTGGTGGATGCAGGGCGTCACAGCAGCAGGGCTTCGCCGAGACTACGAGGGAGAGACGTAACGGGGGGAGGTGGAGGCGCCAGGGGCTGGTGTAAAATCCCTCCTCTCCCCCCACTATATATAGGGGTGCCAGGGGGGGGCGCCGGCCCTAGTAGATGGCATCTACTAGGGGGGCGGCGGCCAAGGGGAGGTTTCCCTCGCCCCCAAGGCACCTAGGGGTGCCTTCCACCACATGGACTCTTCCATGGTGGAAACCCTAGGCGCATGGGCCTATAGGGGCTGGTGCCCTTGGCCCATCTAGGCCAAGGCGCACCCCCTACAGCCCATGTGGCCCCCGGGACAGGTGGCCCCACTCGGTGGACCCCCGGGACCCTTCCGGTGGTCCCGGTACAATACCGATAACCCCGAAACTTGTCCCGATGCCCGAAATAACACTTCCTATATATAATTCTTTACCTCCGGACCATTCCGGAACTCCTCGTGACGTCCGGGATCTCATCCGGGACTCCGAACAACATTCGGGTTTCTGCATATACATATCTTCATAACCCTAGCGTCACCGAACCTTAAGTGTGTAGACCCTCCGGGTTCGGGAGACAAGCAGACATGACCGAGACGACTCTCCGGTCAATAACCAACAGCGGGATCTGGATACCCATGTTGGCTCCCACATGCTCCACGATGATCTCATCGGATGAACCACGATGTCGAGGATTTAATCAATCCCGTACGCTATTCCCTTTGTCTATCGATATGTTACTTGCCCGAGATTCGATCGTCGGTATCCCAATACCTCGTTCAATCTCGTTACCGGCAAGTCATTTTACTCGTACCGTAATGCATGATCCCGTGACCAGACACTTGGTCACTCTGAGCTCATTATGATGATGCATTACCGAGTGAGCCCAGTGATACCTCTCCGTCATACGGAGTGACAAATCCCAGTCTTGATCCATGTCACCCAACAGACACTTTCGGAGATACTCGTAGTCTACCTTTATAGTCACCCAGTTACGTTGTGATGTTTGGCAAACCCAAAGCACTCCTACGGTATCCGGGAGTTACACGATCTCATGGTCTAAGGAAAAGATACTTGACATTGGAAAACTCTAGCAAACGAACTATACGATCTTGTGCTATGTTTAGGATTGGGTCTTGTCCATCACATCATTCTCCCAATGATGTGATCTCGTTATCAATGACATCCAGTGTCCATAGTCAGGAAACCATGACTATCTGTTGATCAACGAGCTAGTCAACTAGAGGCTCACTAGGGACATGTCGGTGTCTGTTATTCACACATGTATTACGATTTCCGGATAACACAATTATAGCATGAATAAAGACAATTATCATGAACAAGGAAATATAATAATAATGCTTTTATTATTGCCTCTAGGGCATATTTCCAACAGTCTCCCACTTGCACTAGAGTCAATAATCTAGTTACATTGTGATGAATCGAACACCCATAGAATTCCGGTGTTGATCATGTTTTGCTCTAGGGAGAGGTTTAGTCAACGGATCTGCTATATTCAGGTCCGTATGTACTTTACAAATCTCTATGTCTCCATCTTGAACATTTTTACGAATGGAGTTGAAGCGACGCTTGATGTGCCTTGTCTTCTTGTGAAACCTGGGCTCCTTGGCAAGTGCAATAGCTCCAGTGTTGTCATAGAAGAGCTTGATCAGCCCCGACGCATTGGGTATGACTCCTAGGTCGGTGATGAACTCCTTCACCCATATTGCTTCATGTGCTGCCTCCGAGGCTGCCATGTACTCCGCTTCACATGTAGATCCCGCCACGACGCTTTGCTTGCAACTGCACCAGCTTACTGCCCCACCATTCAAAATATACACGTATCCGGTTTGTGACTTAGAGTCATCCAGATCTGTGTCGAAGCTAGCGTCGACGTAACCCTTTACGACGAGCTCTTCGTCACCTCCATAAACGAGAAATATTTCCTTAGTCCTTTTCAGGTACTTCAGGATATTCTTGACCGCTGTCCAGTGTTCCTTGCCGGGATTACTTTGGTACCTTCCTACCAAACTGACGGCAAGGTTAACATCAGGTCTGGTACACAGCATGGCATACATAATAGAACCTATGGCTGAGGCATAGGGGATGACGCTCATCTCTTCTATATCTTCTGCCGTGGTCGGACATTGAGCTGAGCTCAATTTCACACCTTGTAACACAGGCAAGAACCCCTTCTTGGATTGATCCATATTGAACTTCTTCAATATCTTATCAAGGTATGTGCTTTGTGAAAGACCTATGAGGCGTCTCGATCTATCTCTATAGATTTTGATGCCTAATATATAAGCAGCTTCTCCAAGGTCCTTCATTGAAAAACTTTTATTCAAGTAGGCCTTGATGCTGTCCAAGAGTTCTATATCATTTCCCATCAAAAGTATGTCATCTACATATAATATGAGAAATGCTACAGAGCTCCCACTCACTTTCTTGTAAACGCAGGCTTCTCCATAAGTCTGTGTAAACCCAAACGCTTTGATCATCTCATCAAAGCGAATGTTCCAACTCCAAGATGCTTGCACCAGCCCATAAATCGAGCGTTGGAGCTTGCAAACTTTGTCAGCATTCTTAGGATCGACAAAACCTTCCGGCCGCATCATATACAATTCTTCCTTAAGGAAACCATTAAGGAATGCCGTTTTGACGTCCATTTGCCATATTTCATAATCATAGAATGCGGCAATTGCTAACATGATTCGGACGGACTTCAGCTTCGCTACCGGCGAGAAAGTCTCATCGTAGTCAACCCCTTGAACTTGTCGATAACCCTTAGCGACAAGCCGAGCTTTATAGATGGTCACATTACCATCCGCGTCTGTCTTCTTCTTAAAGATCCATTTATTTTCTATGGCTCGCCGCTCAATGGGCAAGTCAGTCAAAGTCCATACTTGGTTTTCATACATGGATCCTATCTCGGATTTCATGGCTTCTAGCCATTTGTCAGAATCCGGGCCCGCCATCGCTTCTTCATAGTTCGAAGGTTCACCGTTGTCTAACAGCATGATTTCCAAGACAGGGTTGCCGTACCACTCTGGTGCGGAACGTGTCCTTGTGGACCTTCGAATTTCAGTAGGGGCTTGATCAGAAGTATCTTGATCATTGTCATTAACTTCCTCTCTAGTCGGTGCAGGTACCTCAGGAACATTTTCTTGAGTTGCGCCATTTTCCGATTCAAGAGGTAATACTTCATCAAGCTCTACTTTCCTCCCACTTACTTCTTTCGAGAGAAACTCTTTCTCCAGAAAGGACCCATTCTTGGCAACAAAGATCTTGCCTTCGGATCTGAGGTAGAAGGTGTACCCAATAGTTTCTTTTGGGTATCCTATGAAGACGCATTTTTCCGACTTGGGTTCGAGCTTTTCAGGTTGAAGTTTCTTGACATAAGCATCGCATCCCCAAACTTTTAGAAACGACAGCTTAGGTTTCTTCCCAAACCATAATTCATACGGTGTCGTCTCAATGGATTTCGACGGAGCCCTATTTAAAGTGAATGCGGCAGTCTCTAAAGCATAGCCCCAAAAAGAAAGCGGTAAATCGGTAAGAGACATCATAGATCGCACCATATCTAATAGAGTGCGATTACGACGTTCGGACACACCATTACGCTGAGGTGTTCCAGGAGGCGTGAGTTGTGAAACTATTCCACATTTTCTTAAGTGTGCCCCAAACTCGTGACTCAAGTATTCTCCTCCATGATCTGATCGTAGAAACTTGATTTTCCTGTCACGTTGATTTTCAACCTCACTCTAAAATTCCTTGAACTTTTCAAAGGTTTCAGACTTGTGTTTCATTAAGTAGATATACCCATACCTACTTAAATCATCAGTGAGGGTGAGAACATAACGATAGCCACCGCGAGCCTCAACACTCATTGGACCGCACACATCAGTATGTATGATTTCCAATAAGTCGGTTGCTCGCTCCATTGTTCCTGAGAACGGAGTCTTGGTCATTTTACCCATAAGGCATGGTTCGCATGTGTCAAATGATTCATAATCAAGAGACTCTAAAAGTCCATCAGCATGGAGCTTCTTCATGCGTTTGACACCTATGTGACCAAGGCGGCAGTGCCACAGGTATGTGGGACTATCATTATCAACCTTACTTCTTTTGGTACTCACATTATGAACATGTGTAGCATCACGTTTGAGATTCATAAAGAATAAACCATTCACCATAGGAGCATGACCATAAAACATATCTCTCATAAAAATGGAACAACCATTATTCTCAGATTTAAAAGAGTAGCCATCTCGAATTAAACGAGATCCTGATACAATGTTCATGCTCAAAGCTGGCACTAAATAACAATTATTAAGGTTTAAAACTAATCCCGAAGGGAGATGCAAAGGTAGTGTGCCGACGGCGATTACATTGACCTTGGAACCATTCCCGACGCGCATCGTCACCTCGTCCTTTGCCAGTTTCCGCTTATTCCGCAGCCCCTGCTTTGAGTTACAAATGTGAGCAACTACACCGGTATCAAATACCCAGGAGCTACTACGGGCACTAGTAAGGTACACATCAATTACATGTATATCACATATACCTTTTGTTTTGCCGGCCTTCTTATCCGCTAAGTACTTAGGGCAGTTCCGCTTCCAGTGACCGCTTCCCTTGCAATAAAAGCACTCAGTCTCGGGCTTGGGTCCATTCTTTGGCTTCTTCCCGGCAGCTTGCTTGCCGGGCGCGGCAACCTCCTTGCCGTCCTTCTTGAAGTTCCTTTTACCCTTGCCTTTCTTGAACTTAGTGGTTTTATTGACCATCAACACTTGATGTTCCTTCCTGACTTCTACCTCTGCTGATTTCAGCATAGCAAATACTTCAGGAATGGTCTTTTCCATCCCCTGCATATTGAAGTTCATCACAAAGCTCTTGTAGCTTGGTGGAAGCGACTGGAGGATTCTGTCTATGACCGCATCATCCGGGAGATTAACTCCTAGTTGAGTCAAGCGGTTATGCAACCCAGACATAGTGAGTATGTGCTCACTGACAGAACTGTTTTCCTCCATCTTACAGCTGAAGAATTTGTCGGAGACTTCATATCTCTCGACCCGGGCATGAGCTTGGAAAACCATTTTCAGCTCTTCGAACATCTCATATGCTCCATGTCTCTCAAAACGCTTTTGGAGCCCCGGCTCTAGGCTGTAAAGCAAGCCGCACTAAACGAGGGAGTAGTCATTGAAACGTGCCTGCCAAGCGTTCATAACATCTTGTTCTGCAGGGAGAACGGGTGCGTCACCAAGCGGTGCTTGTAGGACATAATCTTTCTTGGCAGCTATGAGGATGATCCTCAGGTTCCGGACCCAGTCCGTATAGTTGCTGCCATCGTCTTTCATCTTGGTTTTCTCTAGGAACGCGTTGAAGTTGAGGACTACGTTGGCCATTTAATCTACAAGACATATTGTAAAATATTTAGACTAAGTTCATGATAATTAAGTTCAACTAATCAAATTATTAATGAACTCCCACTTAGATTAGACATCCCTCTAGTCATCTAAGTATTACATGATCCGAGTTAAACTAGACCGTGTCCGATCATCACGTGAGACGGACAAGTCAACATCGGTGAACATCTTCATGTTGATCGTATCTTCTATACGACTCATGCTCGACCTTTCGGTCTTCCGTGTTCCGAGGCCATGTCTGTACATGCTAGGCTCGTCAAGTCAACCTAAGTGTTTGCATGTGTAAATCTGTCTTACACCCGTTGTATGTGAACGTCTGAATAAAACACCCGATCATCACGTGGTGTTTTGAAACAGCGAACTGTCGCAACGGTGCACAGTTAGGGGGAACACTTCTTGAAATTAGTATGAGGGATCACCTTATTTACTACCGTCGTTCTAAGTAAACAAGATGCAAAACATGATAAACATCACATGCAATCAAATAATAAACGTGACATGATATGGCCAATATCACATAGCTCCTTTGATCTCCATCTTGGGGCTCCATGATCATCTTGTCATCGGCTTGACACCATGATCTCCATCATCATGATCTCCATCATCGTGTCTCCATGAAGTTGCTCGCCAACTATTACTTCTACTACTATGGCTAACGCGTTTAGCAATAAAGTAAAGTAATTTACATGGCGTTTCTTGATGACACGCAGGTCATATAAAAGAATAAAGACAACTCCTATGGCTCCTGCCGGTTGTCATACTCATCGACATGCAAGTCGTGATTCCTATTACAATAGCATGAACATCTCATACATCACATATAGATCATTCATCATTCATCACAACTTCGGCCATATCATATCACAAACCACTTGCTGCAAAAACAAGTTAGACGTCCTCTAATTGTTGTTGCAAGTTTTACGTGGCTGAATTAGGGTTCTAGCAAGAACGTTTTCTTACCTACGTTAAAGCCACAACGTGATTTGTCAACTTCTATTTACCCTTCATAAGGACCCTGTTCATCGATTCCGCTCCAACTAAAGTAGGAGAGACAGACACCCGCCAGCCACCTTATGCAACTAGTGCATGTTAGTCGGTGGAACCGGTCTCACGTAAGCGTACGTGTAAGGTTGGTCCAGGCCGCTTCATCCCACAATACCGCTGAAGCAAGAAAGGACTAGTAACGGCAAGAAAGTTGACAAATCTACGCCCACAACAAATTGTGTTCTACTCGCGCAAGAAGAACTACGCATAGACCTAGCTCATGATGCCACTGTTGGGGAACGTTGCAGAAAACAAAAATTTTCCTACTCGTTTCACCAAGATCATCTAGGAGTTCATCTAGCAACGAGTCATTGGATGCATCTACATACCTTTGTAGATCGCAGGCGGAAGCGTTCAAAAGAACGGTGATGATGTAGTCGTACTCGACGTGATCCAAATCACCGATGACCAGCGCCAAACGGACGGCACCTCCGCGTTCAACACACGTACGGGACGGGAGACGTCTCCTCCTTCTTGATCCAGCAAGGGGGAAGGAGAGGTTGATGAAGATCCAGCAGCACGACGGCGTGGTGGTGGATGCAGGGCGTCACAGCAGCAGGGCTTCGCCGAGACTACGAGGGAGAGACGTAACGGGGGGAGGTGGAGGCGCCATGGGCTGGTGTAAAATCCCTCCTCTCCCCCCCACTATATATAGGGGTGCCAAGGGGGGGGCGCCGGCCCTAGTAGATGGCATCTACTAGGGGGGGCGGCGGCCAAGGGGAGGTTTCCCTCCCCCCCAAGGCACCTAGGGGTGCCTTCCACCACATGGACTCTTCCATGGTGGAAACCCTAGGCGCATGGGCCTATAGGGGCTGGTGCCCTTGGCCCATCTAGGCCAAGGCGCACCCCCTACAGCCCATGTGGCCCCCGGGACAGGTGGCCCCACCCGGTGGACCCCCGGGACCCTTCCGGTGGTCCCGATACAATACCGATAACCCCGAAACTTGTCCCGATGCCTGAAATAACACTTCCTATATATAATTCTTTACCTCTGGACCATTCCGGAACTCCTCGTGACGTCCGGGATCTCATCCGGGACTCCGAACAACATTCGGGTTTCTGCATATACATATCTTCATAACCCTAGCGTCACCGAACCTTAAGTGTGTAGACCCTATGGGTTCGGGAGACAAGCAGACATGACCGAGATGACTCTCCGGTCAATAACCAACAACGGGATCTGGATACCCATGTTGGCTCCCACATGCTCCATGATGATCTCATCGGATGAACCACGATGTCGAGGATTTAATCAATCCCGTACGCTATTCCCTTTGTCTATCGATATGTTACTTGCCCGAGATTCGATCGTCGGTATCCCAATACCTCGTTCAATCTCGTTACCGGCAAGTCACTTTACTCGTACCATAATGCATGATCCAGTGACCAGACACTTGGTCACTCTGAGCTCATTATGATGATGCATTACCGAGTGGGCCCAGTGATACCTCTCCGTCATACGGAGTGACAAATCCCAGTCTTGATCCATGTCACCCAACAGACACTTTCGGAGATACCCATAGTCTACCTTTATAGTCACCCAGTTATGTTGTGACGTTTGGCAAACCCAAAGCACTCCTACGGTATCCGGTAGTTACACGATCTCATGGTCTAAGGAAAAGATACTTGACATTGGAAAACTCTAGCAAACGAACTATACGATCTTGTGCTATGTTTAGGATTGGGTCTTGTCCATCACATCATTCTCCCAATGATGTGATCTCGTTATCAATGACATCCAGTGTCCATAGTCAGGAAACCATGACTATCTGTTGATCAACGAGCTAGTCAACTAGAGGCTCACTAGGGACATGTCGGTGTCTGTTATTCACACATGTATTACGATTTCCGGATAACACAATTATAGCATGAATAAGGACAATTATCATGAACAAGGAAATATAATAATAATGCTTTTATTATTGCCTCTAGGGCATATTTCCAACAGGGGGCGACAGCGGCGGAGTCGGCAGTGGCTCGGACTCTCTCGAGGAGTCCGGCTCAGGGACGAAGGCGAGGCGGGGCGGAGTGGGCCGGCCCGGCTCGGCTGGGCCGTTGGCCCAGTCGGGCGCGCGAAGTTTAAAAAAAATAAGATTCCACCGAAAATAAATCCTAGAAAAATAAATAAAATTCTTAAAAATGCCAAAACAAATTGTCACCGTGTAAATATAATATTTAGAACTAGATGAACATTTTCTTGGCCTAAAAATGCAATTTTGAAAACGTGTAATTTTTCTAAATCAAATAAAATTGCAATAGAATCCAAATAAAAATATTTAATTGATTTTAATATTTTTCCTCTAATATTTCATTTTTTGGAGAAGTCATTTTATCTCCTCTCATATATTTTATTTTAGAACTATTAGGAAAGAAAAATAATGAAAACCAATTGATCCTCTTTTCAAAATTTGAGAAAACTCAAATATGAAATTAACGAAATCCCCAACTATCTCCGTGGGTCCTTGAGTTGCGTAGAATTTCTAGGATCTAGCCAAAATGCAATAAAATATGATATGCAATGATGATCTAATATATAACATTTCAAATTGAAAATTTGGGATGTTACAGCCTTAGTCCTCTTCCCCTGAAAACATTGGCGGGAAGGGTGGCCACACAACGACAAGTTTGAAGGGGGACAAGAGTGCAGTCCATCTTGGCAAAAGGTGGTCTTCGCTTGCAAAGCTACCGTCCATGACATGCATGTGGGCTCGGGGATGACCTCCGCCCTGCACGCCCGTCGTCTTGGTCTTCTTTCACCGGTCGGGCAACCTTTGGTGGTTACTTTGGGAACCAGCTTGCTGGCCTTGCTCCCTTGGCACCAAAGAGGAAAACCTCTTCATCTGCGCCTGCTGGCATGGCCTCTGGCGCAGTCCGTCGCCGCATGCATCACCCACGTGAATGCATGAGCCGCGCGATCGAGGCGAGCGGTGCCTACCTCGCATGCCTCAGGGAGGGTGCCTCGCGAAGCTCTCAGTGAAGCTGCTTGGTCTCCTCTAGACGCCCGCTCCCTGAGGAGGGGTCTCATGAGGCCAAGCTCCAGTGAAGGGTCTTGTACGTGGCGCCCACTAGTGGGCCATTCGTTGGGCCCTTGGCATGCATCGCATCCTGGGCTGAAGGCAGACGGGCCTGGGTACCCTGGTCCCACAGGCCCGATACTTGCACCCAACACAAACAAAGGGTTGTCAACCCCTTGGCGGTTAGTTTCAAGGATCAAACATCATAGTGATAGATAAATATATAGATAAACACAAAATAAAAGAATGGTAAATAAATTGCAACAAGGTATTTTTGGATTTTATATATGATAATAGATAGACCCGGGGACCATAGTTTTCACTAGAGGCTTCTCTCTAGAAGAAAAAGCATACAATGGGTAAACAAATTACTGTTAGGCAATTAATAGAAAAGTGCAAAGTTATGATTATATTCAAGGCAGTGATCATGTATATAGGCAACACGTCCGAGATAAGTAGACCGAATCCTACCTGCATCTATCTACTACTATTACTCCACACATCGACTGCTATCCTGCAAGCATCTAGAGTATTAAGTTCATAAAGAACAGAGTAATACCTCAAGCATGATGACATGATGTAGACAAAGTAAACTCAAGCGATATGAATAAACCTTGTCATTTTTCCCTTGGTGGCAACAATACAAATAGGTGTCTTGTCTGCTTCTGTCACTGTGATATAGATCACCGCAAGATTGAACCCATTACAAAGCACCTCTCCCATTGCAAGATAAATCAATCCAGTTGGCCAAACCAAACGGATAGATCAGAGAGAAATACCAAGCTATAATAGTCATGCATATAAGAATTCAGAAAAGACTTAAATATTTATCATGAATAATCTGATCATAAACCCACAATTCATTGGATCCCAACAAACAAACTGCAAAATAAGATAATATCTGATAGAACTCCAAGAACATCGAGGAGAACATTGTATTGAAGATCAAAGAGAGGGAAGAAGCCATCTATCTTCTAGCTACGGACCCGTAGGTCTATGGTAAACCACTCACACATAGTCGGAAGGGCAACAAGGTTGATGTAGAAGCCCTCTGTGATCGATTCCCCCTCTGGTAGAGTGCCAGAAAAGGCCTCCAGATGGGATCGGAAGAATGGAAACTTGCGATGGCGAAAAAAGTAGTATGGGTGGCTCTTTTTTGGTTTCCCGATTTTAGAGAATTTATAGAGCTAGAATTATGTCAAACAGAGAAACAAGGGGCCCATAAGGTACTTGGGCGTGCCCAAGTGCCTTGTCCCCTACTCCTTTGCCTTCTGGCCTTCCCCCCAAAGGTTCTAGGGTCTCTTATGTCCAAAATATCGTCAAAACATTTTGTAGCATTTGGACATCGTTTGGTACTGATTTCCTGGAAAACCAAAAACAGGCAAAAGAATAGCAATTGGCATTTGGCATTGGGTTAATAGGTTAGTCCTAGAAAATGATATGTAATTGCATGTAAAACATCCAAGATTGATACTAGAACAATAAAAAATAGATACATTGGCGATGTATCAGGTCTTTGGCTGGCCGACGGTGGATGCGTCTGCGGGCATCTTTCCCTTCCTGAAGGCTCCATCACGGCTGATCCCATCTCCCTCGGTTTAATCTGGGTGAAAACTTGATCTTTTGGATTGGACGATGGCAGCACTACGGTGTCACCCTCATCATCTGCAAAAATATCAGTCCTAGGAATCCAAACAATATCATGGCAGTAGCAAGATCAACACAACTCCAAGAAATGCCACGAACAACTCACATGTAGCTTAAGCAATATTTTAAACAAGTTCAAATAATTTAAACCATGGCATTGCATTGCAATCATGCAAATGGAGAGTGTGGCTTGCCTGAGAGGGATGGAATCATCGGGAAGGAGTGCGAGAAGCTCGCAGAAAGAATCTCCGGATATAGTGCTCTCCCGAAGGGGGCTGATTATGTGCAAGGGCAAAATGGTCATTTTCATAATGTTGTCACATGGTGAAAGTGATTCCATCGGATCGGGCTCAATGATATGAAGAAATGGGCTTTGGAATCACCTGAATGGAAGTTGTGAGGAAAAAGATATGAGTGTTTGACTGCTAGGGACCTTTTATAAAAATTAATCCACAAATAACTCCTTGACTAGAAAAATAGAAAAGGCATTTGGCCAAATAGGCTTTCCTGAATAGGAAAGTGCATTCCTAGCCTAAGACGCACCGAGATACGCCTTCATAACCAGAAAACATACCCACGCGAATGCGCTTCCACTTATCCACGTCAGCAGGCGTGGGGTTAGTGGACTATGTGGCTGATGAGTGGGGTCTGCTAGGAAGTGGGGCCCACCTAGCCTTCGTCTTCAACTGCCTCCATTGGCGCCCGATGGAGTCGAGGGAGGGGCGCGGTGCCAGCGGCCGTCCTGGCGCCACCGGCCACCGTTTGAGGCACCCGGACCACCACTAGACTCGGGAGCCGAGGCGGTGCGATCCAAGCAGGGCACGACCATCGTGGAGTGCTCGGCCGAGCAGGGCGCCAGCCGCGGTGGACGGCTGCTTCAGCCGAAGACAGGGGCGGTGCCACAAGCTGCTCCGAGGACAAGGCAAAGACATGGGGAGGATCCAGAGGGTGGTGGAGGTCTACTGGAGGTGGAAGAGTGGAGAGTTGAGCTTGGGGTTACCGAAATTGAAGCGGATAAAGGCAGCGGCCATGACGGCCAATCACGGCGAGGAGGAGCTCCCGAGCTTGGGGAAGTAAATGGGGAGGGGGAGAGGAGCGAGGCGAAGAGCCTGGGGCAGTCGGGAAGCCTAGGGTCGCTTATATAGGCATGGGAGGATGAGGCCTAGCCATATGCCGCCATGGCACACGGGCGTGCTCCGGCGATGGCCATGCTCATCACGGGGAGGATGGAGATGACTGGCGAAGGCACATGAGGATCACAGAGCAGAAGACGATGCCAGGGACACAAGGAAGAAGAAGACGGGGCATGGATAGAGCCATGTCGGCCACACTGCGCCCGTGGGCGCACGGCCGCTAGCTCCAGCGAGGATGCTTCGAGAGGGGGCAGAGGAGGGAGAGCGGCGGGTGAAGGCAGGGGAGTCAGGTCGGCACGCCCAGGCGCGTGGACACCGCCGGCCTGAGCTGCCCGATGAGTCCAGTCGCGCAGAGTGCTCTCTCTGCATGCTAGTGATGCAGTCACCATGGCTGTTGGCATGGAGAGGACAAGAGAGACTGCACCATGGTGTCCATAGTGTAGTCCTTGAATCAATGAGCTTGTGGGAGTTGATGGATCGACAAAAGGAGCTCTGAGGTGAGGTGAGGCTTCACTGAAACTTTGTTGTATTAGATTGAATCATGATACAGTGATCCATAGAGAAGTGCTTAGAGCCAAATATGTGGGTGTTTACACTACAAAAAAAGACACATCCGTGACATTTTGGGCTGAACGATTTTTTTCCTATCATACATATGACACTTCTATGACAATAATTGTGACAAAACCCGGTATCATCATAGATGTGGTGGGCTCCTACTTGTACGACAAAAAATCATGACAGAAAATGGGCTTTTCATCCTGGGCGGGCCGGAGACGCAGCTGCATGACATTCTTTGGGACGTCTATGACGGAAAAACCGTGGTAGAAGCGAGGGCGAGGAAAATTTCAGGGAGTTCCCGGTTACGGTGGGAGGTCGGGGGCCGAGCGATGCGCGTTTCTCTCGTACACGTACGCGCGTGTGTGCGAGGCGTTGGCTCTAACTGAACCCGAGCGAGGCATTGGGCTCTAACTGAACCCAAGCGATTGCACTGCAGGCTACGCGTTACTAAACCCGAGCGATCGATCGATGGCTGTTAAGTGAACCCGATCGAGCAATTCCTTTGCTACTACTGCTAACTGAAGCCAATCGATGCTGCCTCTGGGATGAACAGTGAGTGT
>NC_041385.1:142718102-142862079 GCF_002162155.2 Triticum dicoccoides
GATGAACAGGACCCCATGGTGTGGAGGGCTGGATGAACAGTAGACGGTGGAGGGGTGCCCGTGGAGGGGTGGATGAACAGGACCCCCGTTGTGTGGAGGGCTGGATGAACAGTAGACGGTGGAGGGGTGCCCGTGGAGGGGTGGTTGAACAGTAGTCAGTGGAGTAGCGCGCGGTGGAGGCTGGATGAACAGGAGCCCGTGGAGCCTGGAGGAGGTCGACGGTAGCCCGTGGAGGCTGGAGGAGGTCGACGGTGGAGATGAACAGTATCCCATGGATTGCCCTTTTCGGTATGCCACACCCCTCCTGTTGAACACGACCCCCGTTTCGACCGTAGGAGGTCCGTTTCGTCTGTTTTGCGGTACGCCAGACCCCTCCCGATCAACAGGACCCCTGTTTCGACCGTAGGAGGTCCGTTTCATCCGTTTTGCGGTATGCCACACCCCTCCCGATCAACAAGACACCCGTTTCGACTGTAGGAGGTCCATTTCCTCCGTTTTGCGATACGCCACACCCCTTCCGATCAACAGGACCCCCATTTCGACCTTAGGAGGTCTGTTTCCTCCGTTTTGCGGTAAGCCAAACCCCTCCCGATCAACAGGACCCCTGTTTCGACCGTAGGAGGTCCGTTTCCTCCGTTTTGCGGTACGCCAAACCCCTCCCGATGAACAGGACCCTGTTTCGAACGTGGCCGGTGGAACACAAGGCCGTTTCCTCCGTTCTGCGGTACGCCAGGCCTCGTTTCCATCGCCTGTTCCGTCCAAGCCCTCTCGATGAACACGACCACGCATTCCGTTGCCTCCCGATGAACATGACGCATTCCATTGCCTCCCCATGAACACGACGACGATGCTGTTTTTCCGTTCCGACCCAGCCAATGTACACGAGCCCTGGCCGTACGTATATATGCGCGAGTAGGCGTTCGAGACCCCTCCCGTATGTACACATACGTGGCCATATTTTCTTTCTTGCACCCTGTCCGCTGTACATACGTGTACATGCTACGTGCGCGCCTCTACTACGACACGTGCGGGCCTCTACATCCACCAGTATATATGTACGTACACGTTCGTGACGAGAATGACAACGCTACGTACACTTCGACCAGGTGGGTCCCGACTGTCAGGCACTTCCTTGCCTGCGAAGATGTAGCTGGTGGGTCCCAGCAGTCAGGGGGGCGAATGTTTTTTTTGCCCGGACAAACTTCCTTGCGTGCGAAGATGTAGCTGGTGGGTCCCAGTAGTCAGGGGGCGAATCATTTTTTTTGCCCGGACACACTTCCTTGCGTGCGAAGGTGCAGCTGGTGGGTCCCAACAGTCAGGGGGAAACATTTTTTTCGCGAAATAAGGTGGCCCTTCCGGTGGGTGCCTGCTGTCAGGTGGAGGAATAATTATTTTGCGCGTAATAAGGAGGCACTTCCTTGCGGCCGCCATGGACCCAGCTGTCAGCCTCTCCATGTACAGTACTCTTCCGATGGAAGTCGGTCGTTGACCATGTTGACCACGCTGCGCCAAGAGCACCAGGGCGGTGGACAGTGGCAAGGCCTAGGAAGGGGACGACGCGGAGCCAGGGAAGACGTAGCAGTCGAAGCCCGCATGGAGAGGAGTACGCGGGTTCACTGGTTCGGCTGCGGTGTGAGGCTGCCATCGCTGCAGAATAACAGGGGGTGTGGGTGAGTGGAGGGATGGCCTGGCTAGCGGTGGGAGTAGTATGGGGGCGGTGAGGCCTCCGCGGCAGCACAGCCGGCCACGGGAGGCAGGAGCAGGCGGCACGACCGACGCTGCTTTGGGCAGCTGGACCAAGAGGACCAGAGGTTGAAGAAGCACTACGGCCGTTGGATGGACATCGTACGGTCACTGAAGCTAGAATCCTTTATTATTGACTAAGTTGACAAAGCCCTTGGTACGCTCCAACTTAGTAGGCCCACAGGTCAGCCTCCGAAACGGTGCGCCCCAGATGTTAGGGGGAGGAATCATTTTTTGGGCGGCCGAAGCTAAGAATATCCGAGATTCAAGAAGAAGCATGACATCTGTTGGATAGACATCCAACGGCCACTACTGCTAGAACTGTGTGTTGACTATAATAAGTTGACAAAGCCTTGCATACGCGTCAACTTATTTTTTTAGGGGACGCGTCACTTAGTAGGCCCACAAGTGCGTGGCAGAGAACTTATAGCCCATTTGCGTTTTGTAAGAATGTACATCCCATTCTTGAATTCTAATGGAATTTACAACAACCCATTTACAGTTTGTTAAAAGTACAACCCATTTTCTAGCTAGGACAACGATTAATAATTTCAACCAATCGTTGAAGACAGAATTCAATAAAATTTCCCACATTTTGATGGGATCCGAAATATTTTTATCCCAAAATTTCTAGTCAGATTAAATATAAATTTGTATTACGTAAAAATCCAACAAAACATTGCGCGCGCAACAATGAAAATTTAAGATTTTCAAAATCCATAAATTATATTTTATAAACTAATTTCGTGTTTGGTGCATTTTTTTATAGTTATTGCCCAATTTTTATAATTACATCCCATTTATTATTTTTAAAGCCCATTTTCCTGTTAAGCCTAATGCATCCCTCCTAGGAAAGATTTGCAGCCCAGCGGGGCGGAGAATAACAAGTTGACCTTGCGTGGGTATTCCTCAAAAAGACGTATAGCTGGGCTAGCCATTTTCATCTAGAAAAAATTAGTATCTAGGCTGAATATCTGGCCTGGGCTAGACGGGCCACATCCCACCCAGTTAATACCCTGCTCTCCTCTGAACAACAACGAAATCATCGCCAAGAAAAACTCTGCACTGCTCACGCCTCAAAAACACAAATACTGCTCGAGCTGCTTGGTCCCAGCTGTCGGCCGCACCTTGTGCAATTCTCTCATTTATAGTGACTACATATGTTGACAATGGTGTGGGACCGTGATGTCAGGAAACAAGGAGAAAGCAAAAAAATATAGTTGTACATAATAAGGAGGCACTTGCGTACGTACGGCTATGGCCCTAGTGGGTCCCTAGTGTCATCCAGTCAAAATAAAGTCATCTCCTGAATCCTCATGTTCGTTGATGATGTTAACAATGCTCGGTGCCACGGCGATCGCAACAACTCGAAGGACAACGGAGAGGGCCTCACGGGCCCTACGGATGGTCTGATACAGCGCCCGCTGCTCATTCAGGATGCCAGGATCATCGGACACCTACGAGCACCTTCGAGAAACTGAGACGGCATAAAACGGCAAGGCAGGGCTTGGGAGCTCTTGTTTATTTCAAACCTGTATTAACATACACAAGTGTAATTTACTCGTCATTGGAAACAACACGTAAAATACAGGCGAAATGAAACCGAGGGCCTGAGGTCTTTAAATAAAACCGACTGGTTACGCGTGTAATTTGAGAGACAAGTGTATATTTTACGAGCACTGCTATATGGACGACATTACCAGACGATACATGCACGACGTGTGTATCATGCCATCCATAGGCAAGGCTGAAACAGCAGCTAACGGCTGGATTAGCAATCGTCCGAGTGTCGTTCAAAGTTTTTATCGTGTGTGAAGTACTTCCGATATTTTACTAGTCGAAATCGACCAACCAAGCGCCTTCGCCCGAGACCATCTGCTTTAATTTACAAGTGTTAGTTTTACAAGCGGTTTTGGTTGGAAAACGACGATCCAATCACAGCCTAATATCATGAGTTGGTCGGAAGATCATATGGTTTCACGTCTAACCTATCCAACTTGTCGTATAGGCTATGAATGAAACATCAGACGATGAACTTCTTAAGCATGGAAACAACAGAAGAGGATGATCTTCTTAACAAGCAAATCACTGGCATTAGATCAACATGCAAAACTAGATGAAGCATTATTCTCAGGAGGAACGGTGAACAGCTCGTGATGCCGCATGCCACAACATTCCAAGCTCAACTTTGCAATCAAACACAAGGCCTGGCATTACATAGACAATATTCAGAACAAACTCTTAACACAGGAATATCTCAGCAGAGTAACTATTTACTTCTAAACTAAACACAGGAATAGGAAAAAACACTCGACGCTGCTCACAGCAAGGGCGTCCCACTCAAAAATATCAAATGCATGTCTTCTGGCTAACATCAATGAGAAAATTTTGACAAGGTTTTCCAATTCCAATATATTAAACTAACGTCTTCTTGCTAACATCAATGATTATACTTTGACAAGCTTTTCCCATTCAAAATATGTAATGCTTATGATCGTGGGGTCCTGTCATAGCTTCTTAAATTGCCGATGGTCTCTGCAGAATAGTCATGTCACCGGTGTCTAATAATACTCTATAAAGCTTCTCGGTCATTCCTTCTGTAATGTAGCGCAAACAATGACTGCTTATTTCTGCAAAGTGGAACGACCAACTGGACCCAGTAATGCAATAGTTTGCCTTGGACACATTGGCTCCTTTTGTGCAGTTCAACTAAAATCGAAGTCGGAATAAAACCGAGCTTTAATTTTGATATCCCTGTAAGCAACAATAGGTATAAGGGAAACAATTACTGAGAAATAACGGTTGATGACTTGTACTCCCAGAAGAAAAGCATCTACTGATCTACTTTATCTTAATGGGAAACAAAGAAGGAGAGTAGCAATTCTCCATCAGTGTGATTCATTCATATTGACTGAGACATTATCTTAACAATGCCTTGTTTCAACATGTATAAAGAATGACAAAGCAGAAAAGTACCATTCCTAAAACAATGCAACTGATTCATTTTAACAGAGACATTATCTTAACAATACCTTGGTTAAACATGTAGAAAGAACTACAAAGCATGATAGTACCATTCCTAACAAGTGTTGTAGTTTTGAACTAAGATTCAGTAGTTAATTAATTCTGAGAGTGGAACTGCTTAATTTTACCAGCGGCATTAGATTATTGAAAAGCATAAACAGTTCCAGGGGAGAGTGGGCGCAACAACAATATGTGTTTCCATCTACTTATAAAGGTGTCGGGGGAAACTGACCCACGAACACCTATGGGGCCGGCTGGCCGGGCCCCTTTCGGTTTGGTGGGGGGCAGAGATCGCGCGAAGAGCAGATCGAGGCGAAGCACACGAGCGATTTTACCCAGATTCGGGCCGCACGGATGCGTAAAACCCTAATGCTGCTTGTTTGTGTGTATTGAATTCTTTCTCGGGAGCGATGGACGCTGCCAGACCGAGCGTGAGAGTGTTCCTGAGGTTTCGAATGAGCCGAACCAAAAATGTCTGAACCCAAATGTCTGAACCCCCAAACATCCGAACCTCCGAACCCCCTCTACGTTGCGCATGGGCCTCCTTTTATATGCTAAAGGGGTCACCGACAGGTGGCAACGCAGAGGAGGGTAAAAACGTAAAAAGCAAGGTAGTTGGTATAGTTGCCTATACAGTGCACCCTACCTAACTCTGACGGCAAGGGACAAGGGCATTAAATGCCCATCTGAGTCGCCCGAACAGTGCAGAAAAGGACCGTTAGGGGCGCCATCGTTCGCCACGATGGTGATCTTGTCAGCGCCTGCTTGCCACCTCGCGCCCCTAGCTGCACGGACTCCTGCCACGTGTGCTTGGGACGGTTCCAGAGCGACACGTTGGCAGGTGTGCTGGAGCGCGGGCACGAAGTGGGGGTTTCCCGCGGCAATCTCCTTGCCGCGGTCGTCGTCTTGCTGCTGCTGCTATCTTGTCGGGCCCAGAAGCTTGTCGCTCGCCGGGCTTCGAGGTACCTTGGTCAGTCTTCTCGGCAAGCTCCTCTTGCCGGGGCCTTGTCGCCTTGCCGGAGCGCGTGGCGCATCGCGGCAAGTTCCTTGGTGCGCCTTGGTTGGCCTTCCCGGCAAGCTCCTCTTGCCGGGGTCTTGTCTTCTTCCCGGCCAGCTTCTCTTGCCGGGGCCTGGGTTGGCTCGGCAAGCTCCTCTTGCCGGGGCCTTGGTTGGCCTTCCCAGCAAGCTCCTCTTGCCGGGGCCTTGGTTGGCCTTCCCGGCGAGCTCCTCTTGCCGGGGCCTTGGTTTGAGTACTTTGTTCTTGAATGGTCTTCAAAGTAGTTGCGGAGGATCTTGGCGGTCACCCGACAAGCCTTGCCGCAGGATGCTGCGACTGCCCGTGCACAAGTTCGGGGTACTAGGGTACCCCTACTCTTGTACACCGACAGGAGCCCCCGGGCCTGGGCCAGACACGGTGCCGAGCGTTGTTGGGCCAGGCCCAAAACAGTGCACGGGCATGCGCGGCCTAGGTTACGCCGCATATCTCTCCGCTCCCACCGCGCACGCCCAAAACAGCACGCGTCAAACGCGGCGTCGTGGGTGACGTGGGCGGCGTGCGCGAGGCTAAGCCCCGCGAGCATGCGTCAAGCCATGGTGAAGGGGACGGTACACGCCCTCCTACCTAAACGGAGGTAGGCATGGGGGCGTGGTGCATTTACTAGACGAGGCCGATGCGCGGTTTTCGAGGCGCCCACTCCCCGCGACCACGGGGTGGGGCGAGGCCGCCTCATTCGTCGCCTCGGTTCTGCATTTCCGCCACGCGGCTCCCATGCACTTGGGGTCGCGGACGGTGGAAGCGGGAAACGCGAGCGGAGGCAGCGGGTCGGCCCCGACTCCCTGCTCTTCCCGTGCCTTGATTCGCTGAGCGGGGCGGCTGAGCCCCCACCTCGCTCCTTTATAAAGAGCGGGAGGGGAGCACAGAAGCCCGCACTCTCTCATCTCCTCCTTTCTTTAGCTTCTTCTCCCCTTTCTCTCATTTGCTATGGAGAAAGGGAACCCTGGCCCTTCATCGGTGGCGGCGAGGGTCGCCGCCAGACAGCGCACCTCTCCCTCTTCCGCGCCCGTGGTGGCAGATCCAGCCATAAGGGGAAGAGGGAGGGGGCGTGGTCATGGACAAGGTCAAGGACGAGGTCGAGGCGGTCGGGGAAGAGGCGGATGGGGCGGCGCGCCAGCTTCGCCTCCGCCGGCGGTTCCTCCCCCCAGGGCGGTCCATATAGGGGACGACCCTTGCGAGTTCTTCGTCAGGCTGCACCGGGCGCCTCGTCATCGCCTCCGGCTTCCAGCTCCATTTGCAAGCGCGATGGAGTTGGACCCGCCCGAGACACTGAGACTGCACATGAGGGGCTGTGGGATCAGCGGCACGCGAGTCCGCGTTGTATTCCCAACCCCTAATGTGATGTATCTTGATCGAGGGTGGAAGACGTTCGCCCGTATCCATAGCCTGATGGAGGGGTTTACCCTCCATTTTAAGTTGATGGAGGGCGATCTCCTCTCCGTCAAGGTCTTGGGTGCTTCGGCACTCGGGCGAAGTGCTGCGTGGACAGCTCCTCCGGTAGCGAAGGCTCCTCCTCGAGCGAGAGTGACGAGGAGCAGAGCGACAGCGACGATGAGGGTAGCGGGCGGCGAGATGGCGGGTCCGACTAGGCGTCGGGGTCCGCTTCGCGCGGCACCGGCGACCCCATCATCCGTGTCGCCGGCTCCTTGAACTCCCCGGGGCTGTCTCCTTGGGCGGCTGGCGTAGGGAGGCTGCGGAAGGGGAAGAGGGCTGGCGACAAGGCCGTCAGGTCGGAGTACGAGGGCGTGGTGCCCTCGACAGCATGCTGACGTCCTGCCGCCCCGTCTTCGAGCCCCGCTTCCGGCGCCGCCATCGCCGTCCAGCCTTCGGACGGCCCCCGGGATGTCCTCTTGGTGTCTTCTGGCGTCCGTAGCTCGCCTAGGCTCTCCTTTTGCCCTTTTCGCCTCCTTGACCTGCCTCCTAAAGAGAGGGACAGGAAAGGGATTACGGGCATCTTATCTTTTTAATTTGTAAGCCCTCGGGCCTTAGCTGCATCTAAAACTTGTAATCCTCTCTTTCATGTTTTTCATCCTCTATGGACTGTACCTGAGTGGGATGTTTTTTAATGAAAAGGGGATGCTTGCCGGGTTATTTGTCTCGCGGGTTGAACCCACGCCAAGGAGCAAATCCTTGGTATCCCTCGGACAGACATCTCATCTCCCGGCAACAGGCCCTGCCGCCTTCCCACGTCGCTCGACCTTTCTCACGCCTTTGACGGAGGCGGGAACGAGGTGGGTGCGGCCTCCTTGTTCTATCCCTTTGCTGCCGCGACTAAGACCAAACTTGGCCTCGGGAACGAGCCCCAGGGCCTAGAGTTGAGGGAGCACGGCAGTTTTCGGGAAGAAACGCGGTTTCGCATTCCCCAGTCCATAAGAGGATGCATGATGAGGGACGAAATACTTATCTGATATTGCAGCCCCCGGCAACTCTGGCTTGCCGTGGACGAATCTTGGCACTCGCGGCCCTCAGCAGTACTGGCTTGCCGGGGCCCAGGTGCCGGCGCGCCCTTCTTCTCCTTTCCGTCCTCAAGCAGTCTGGCCAGGATATGTGAGCCCTGCGAACGAAAGGAAAGCAAAGGGACGGACACCCGACCTCTAAGCTAGGGGTTAGCCGCTGTTAGGCACTATCAACCCTAACCAAGGACGAGGCTCGACCTAGCATGCATGGTCTAACCCCGGGGTGCCAGCGCTTCATTTACTTGTGCTCAGGGTCTGCGCCTGGCTCTGTACAAAGGATTACATGCAACAGCGGCAAGACTTGTACAGAAAGGTGGTTGCCGGACAGGGTCCGACAACCGCGCCTTACGGGTAAAACTTACGAAGATGCTCAATGTTCCAGGAGTTGCTCACTGGTACGCCATCTTCGGTCTCAAGGCGGACAGCGCCAGGCCTTGTGACTCGCTTCACCCGGTAAGGGCCTTCCCACTTCGGCGTCAACTTGTTGGAATTCTTGGCGGATTGAACGCGCCGAAGAACAAGGTCGCCTTCCTCGAAGCTTCTGGCTTTAACTTTGCGGCTATGATAGCGGCGCAAAGCTTGCTGGTATCGAGCAGCTCATACAGCAGCCTGAAGACGATCTTCCTCAAGGAGCAGCGGGTCGTCTTGCCGCAGCTGTTCTTGCTCAAGCTCATCATAAGCGAGCACTCGAGGTGACCCGTATACGAGTTCCGTGGGGGTAACTGCCTCTGCTCCATAGATTAGAGCAAAGGGTGTCTGTCCAGTGGCTCGATTCGGCATCGTTCTGATCGACCAAAGAACCACCGGCAGCTCCTCGATCCAGTTCCTTCCGCACTTGTGCAGCCTGTCGAAAGTTCTGGTCTTGAGCCCGCGCAGCACTTCAGCATTTGCCCTCTCTGCTTGACCGTTGCTTCTCGGATGAGCAACAGAAGCAAAGCAGACCTTGGCGCCAAGGTCTTGGACATACTGCATGAAGGTGCGGCTCGTAAATTGTGTGCCGTTGTCGATGATGATCTTGTTAGGGATCCCGAAACAACAAACAATCGACCTGAAGAACTTGACTGCTGACTGTGGTGTCACCTTCCTCACTGGCTGTACTTCTGGCCACTTTGTGAACTTGTTGATTGCGACGTACAAGTACTCAAAGCCCCCGACAGCTCGGGGGAAGGGGCCGAGGATATTGAGCCCCCAGACCGAAAATGACCAGGATAAAGGGATCGTCTGGAGAGCTTGAGCTGGCTGGTGTATCTGTTTGGAGTGGAACTGGCACGCTTCACACTTGGTTACTTGTGCAGTTGCATCCTGGAGGGCTGTCGGCCAAAAGAAACCTTGCCGGAAAGCTTTGCCGGCAAGTGCTCTTGCGCCTATGTGGTGGCCACATATGCCTCCGTGTATCTCTGCCAACAGCTTTTGTCCATCTTCCCGGCGAATACACTTCAATTTCACACCGTTGAGTCTTCTTCTGTACAGTATGCCATCGACAAACTGGTACATATTTCACTGCCGGGCTACTCTTTCCGCTTCTTCTTGCTCTTCGGGAAGTTCTCCTGTCTGAAGGAAATGGACAATCTGCTGCGCCCATGCTGGAGCTTGTGGCTCGACAACAAGGACTAAAGGCACATCTGCTGCTGCGGGAACATCTGCTTCTACGGCAAGGACTTGCGGCCCTGCCGGAGCTTGGTGTTCCCCGGCAAGCTTGCCGGAGCAAAACTTGTCGGGAGCGTCTGCTTCAACGGAACAAACCATGAGGGTTGCCGGAGCAGACTGCCCCTCAGCATTCTTGGTGTTGATTTCAGGTGCTGCGGAAACGTCCGCTTCTACGGCGGGGAGCTTCACCTCTACCAGAGCTTGACGTTCCCCGAAAAGCTTGCCGGAGCAAAACTTATCGGGAGCTTCTGCTTCAACGGAACAAACCCTAGGGCTTGCCGGAGCAGACTGCTCCTCAGTGCCTTCGGCGTTGATCCTAGGGACCTTCTTGGCGACGGCTTCGGGAAGCTCTGCCGGCAGGCAGTCACCATGAATCAACTTCCTTTTCTTGCTTTGTCCAATTGATGGTGTTACGGATGGTTGAGTCAACTTAAGCACAAAGATCCCTGGTTCCACAGGTAACTTTAGTGCGGTGCACTTTGACAAGCCATCAGCAATATCATTCTGAGCTCTCGAGATATGTTCCATCTGTAGGCCGTCAAAGTGCTCTTCTAGTTTCCTCACTTCATCTACATACGCTTCCATCAACGGACTCTGGTAGTTTTTGTTTACTTGGCGGATGACAAGCTGTGAGTCACCCCTGACAATAAGCTTCTTGATCCCAAGGTCTGCTGCAATTCTGAGTCCGGCGAGCAATCCTTCATACTCTGCGGTATTGTTGGTTGCTTGCTCCTTGGGAAAGTGCATCTGGACTATGTACTTAAGGTGCTCTCCGGTGGGTGCGATAAGCAGCACGCCTGCACCGGCGCCTTGCAGCGAGAAGGCACCATCAAAGTACATCAGCCACTCTTTGCTTGCTTCTTTGACGGGGATGCTTGTCTCTGGAATTTCTTCATCTGGGGTTGGCGTCCACTCTGCTATGAACTCTGCCAATGCCCTGCTTTGGATAGTTGAGGTGCTCTCAAACTTGAGGCCAAAGCTTGACAGTTCCAGCGCCCACTCGACAATCCTGCCTGTTGCTTCTGGATTTTGCAGTATCCTTTTCAGCGGAAAGCGAGTGACGACTGTGATCTCATGTGCTTGGAAGTAATGGCGCAGCTTTTTCGAGGCCATGAGGAGGCCGAAAAGCAGCTTCTGCACACCAGAGTACCTTGATCTAGCCCCTTGCAGAAGGGAACTGACAAAGTAAACTGGGCGCTGCACCATTCTCCCCTGCACCTCCTTGCATGCCTGCGCAGACTCAACTTTGTCAGGGCCAGAGCTTGTCGGAGAAGCCCCCTGCTTGTCGCTGGATTCACTTGCCGCGGTTGCTGGCTCATCGTCCGCCTCCCTCTCCGCTACTAACGCAGCACTAACCACTTGATTGGTTGCTGCCAGATATAGCAGCAACTTCTCTTGTGGCTTAGGTGCGACAAGTATTGGAGTGGAGGACAGGTACCTCTTCAAGTCCTGCAGCGCAGCCTCCGCCTCCGGAGTCCATTTCATTGGACCTGCCTTCTTCAAAATTTTGAAAAATGGCAGGGCGCGTTCAGCAGATGTAGAGATAAACCTGCTGAGAGCAGCCACGCAACCGGCAAGCCTTCGTACATCCTTGACGCGCTTTGGTGCTTCGATCTGCTCAATGGCCTTGATCTTGTCGGGATTGGCTTCAATTCCCCGCTGAGACACGAAGAACCCGAGAAGCTTGCCGGAAGGGACTCCAAACACGCACTTCTCGGGGTTGAGCTTGAGGTTGATCTTGCGCAGATTTGCAAATGTCTCGTCTAAATCTTGAATTAGGGTCGCCCTGTCCTTGCTCTTGACCACTATCTCATCCCTGTAGGCTTCCACATTTATGTGCATCTGCGGCTCAAAAGCATGGTGGACTACCCTTGCGAATGTTGATCCAGCATTCTTCAAACCGAAAGGCATCCGTACGAAGCAATACGTGCCACATGGGGTGATAAATGCGGTTTTCTCTTCATCCTCTTCTGCCATGAAGATTTGATGGTATCCTGAGTATGCATAAAGAAATGAAAGCAAATCACATCCGGCTGTGGAGTCAACAATCTGGTCAATGCGCGGCAAGGGAAATGGGTCTTTGGGACAAGCTTTATTAACATCAGTGAAGTCAATACAGAGCCTCCATTTCCCGTTAGCCTTGCGCACGACAACTTGATTGGCCAACCACGTGGGATGGAGTACTCCTCTGACAAGGCCTGCTGCTTCCAACTTCTTGATTTCTTCTGCTATGAATTCTTGGCGCTCCACTGCCTGCTTCCTGACTCTTTGCTTGACGGGCCGCGCATGAGGACAAACGGCAAGGTGGTGCTCAATTACTTTCCTGGGAACACCGGGGATATCAGACGGTTGCCACGCAAACACGTCGACATTCGCCCGCAGGAAAGCAACGAGCGCGCTTTCCTATTTGGGGTCAAGAGTGGTGCTGATGGTGAAGGTACCACCAGCGCCATCCTCCTTGGCGGACACTTTCTTAGTCGCAGGTGGAGCTGCCATCGCCTTCTTGCACTTGCCGGTGGAGCTCGATGGTGCGTCCTCGACGGTAGCGCAGCACTCCGAAGAGGTGCGCTTGCCGGAGTGGGCATCAGAGCTCTTGCCGGACTTGGTCTTCTTCTTCCCTCCGGGAGCTTCAGCGGCAAGTGTCTTGCGCTCTGCTGCGGCTGCCGCTTCCCGGTAGACCTTGTCGGCACAGATAAGAGCATCTTTCTTGTCGCCAAGGACAGAAATGACGCTTATTGGGCCTGGCATTTTCAGTATGCTGTACGCATAGTGAGATGCTGCCATGAACTTGGCGAGTGCCGGACGGCCAAGGATTCCATTGTAAGGTAAACTCTTTATTCTCAGTCCTGAAGTTCAGCTCACTGCCAAATGTTACCGGCAACGTGATCTTTCCCTTTGGATTGCTCCTTCTCGGGCTGATTCCTTGGAAAGTACCGGTCTCTTCGAGCTCACTGTCGGGGATGTGGAGTTTCTGGAGCACTGCGGAGGAGATCAAATTCAAGCCGGCCCCGCCGTCAACTAGCATCTTTGTGACCTTGAGGTTGCGGATCGTTGGTGAAACCAACATCGGCAAGCACCCGACCGCAGTTATGCGATCTGGGTGGTCCTCAATATCAAAGATGATAGGCGTGCTGGACCATTTCAGAGGCTTGCGTGACTCGACGGGTGGTTCTGCTGCGTTAACTTCCCGCACCCACTGCTTGAGCTGACGGTGCGAGGTGTGCAGAGAAGCACCACCATCAACGCATAGGACCTCTGTGGCTTTCTGGAACTCCTGCTCATCAGTCTCCTCATCATCCATGTCTTCATCGTTGTCGTCATCTTCATCCTTGTCGCGGCCGCGAGGAGGTCTGTCTCCTTGCCGCTGCTTGGCCTTGTCGCGGCGTCCTCCCCGGCCGGGACGTTTCTTGCCGGATCCGCCAGCACCTTCCTGGGCCTTCTCCTTGTCGCGCTGCTCATATTCAGCTTTCTGTTGCTCAACAAGCTGCTCGACTTTCTTGCAGTTCTGGAGATCGTGACCCTTGGTGCGGTGAATCTTACAATAGTGCTTGCCGGAGCTGTCCTGCTTGTCGGCGGCCGCCATAGGCTGGGCCTCCTTGTCGGAGCCACTAGCTTTAGCTTCCTTGGCGCCACCTCCGTTGCCGGTCTGCTCGACAGCTAGCACTTCCTTGCCCTTTTTCCTTCTGTTGCTCCGCCGCCGGTTTTTCCTTGCCGGGGCAGCATCTTCACTGTCAGATCCCCCTGCTCCTATATTTTCTCCGGGGAGTCTCCTCCCTTCTTCAGCGCGTGCACACTTGTCGGCCAGTGCATATAACTCACTGACATCCCTGATCTTGCACATCGCCATTTCCTCCCGCATCCTGCGGTTTCGCACATTCTGATGGAACGCGCTGATCACCGCGGCAGGGTGGACATCTGGGATGTTGTGCTGCACGCTGCTGAATCTTTGGATGTACTTGCGCAGGGGCTCTCCTTCCTTCTGGGCGAGCAAATGAAGATTACTCTCCTGGCCATGAGGCTTGTGTCCGCCGGTGAAGGCGCCGGCAAACTGATGGCACAGATCAGCCCAAGAAGATATGGAGTTGTCCGACAAGTGCATGAGCCAGGATCACGTTGGGCTTGAGCACCAGCGGGAAGTAGTTGGCAAGGATCTTGTCATCTCATCCCCCGGCAGCTTGTACCGCAATGGTATAGATGCTGAGGAATTCTGACGGATGCGTCTTGCCGTCGTACTTCTCCGGTACAACTGGCTTGAAGTTCTTTGTACTGGGCCACTGGACTTGCCGCAGCTCACGGGTGAACGCAGGGCAACCTACCGCGTACGGCAGATCCCCTGGCTCCCCTGGTGCATGCATGTCAACAGAGGGCCCAGCGCGCTTGTCGGACTGACGTCGCACTTCTCTTCGGCGCTCGATGCGGGTTCGAGCGTCTTCTTTTTGTCGTTCATGGAGAACTTGGCGCTGGTCGCGACGAGCTCGTGGGTCCGACGACGCGGTGGAGCCGCTGTCGGGGTGGACCCGGCGAGTCGGCGATTTTGGCCTTCGTAGTGGAGAGTGCATGGAAGTCGCACCTCCCCCGGTCTTGGTGCCATCGGCTCGCGTCCGGCTGTCCTGCCGCGGCAGCGAGGTGCTTGCTTGCCGCGCAGTGTCGCCGTTGGCGAAGCCGATGAGGCTCTGGATAGTGGCCCTCCATTCGTCGGTCTTGTTCACCGTCGGAGGGTAATCTAGGAGAAGTTGGCCTCGCGCCAAAGCTTCTGCTGGAGTGGTAGGTGGCAGTGGCGGACGGCGCGAGGAGCGGGACATGCTCGAACTTCTAACTATGTTAGAAGGAGCAGTATCCCGTCCAGGCGACCGTGCCCCGCTCGTGCCAGCATGCTGGCGTGCATGCTGGTCTTGAGCGCCCCGAGATCCACCAGCTTGGCCTTGGTGTATCATGCGCATGGCGCTGCGAGCGCCAGGGCGCTGTTGATCTTGCGCCTCCTGAGAGTGGCGCGGAACATCCACAGACGCCGAGGCTTGCGCAGCCTTGTTCTTGGACCTGGCAGCATCATGAGCTTCCTTGTCGAAGCCCATTCTTCCGCCGGCGTCCATTCCACCACCCGTTTGCTCCAACGGTGGCGGAAGTGACGTGGACGGAGCGGCTGATGCTTAAGTCTTCTTCTTCGGTGGCATGTTGATGAAGAGAATGAAGATCTAGCTCGTGTGAACGCCGGATCAGGTTCTCACAATCTCGACGCCCCCTACCTGGAACTGCTTAATTTTACCAGCGGCATTAGATTATTGAAAAGCATAAACAGTTCCAGGGGAGAGTGGGCGCAACAACAATATGTGTTTCCATCTACTTATAAAGATGTCGGGGGAAACTGACCCACGAACACCTATGGGGCCGGCTGGCCGGGCCCCTTTCGGTTCGGTGGGGGGAGGAGATCACGCAAAGAGCAGATCGAGGCGAAGCACACGAGTGATTTTACCCAGCTTCGGGACGCGCGGATGCGTAAAACCCTACTGCTGCTTGTTTGTGTGTATTGAATTCTTGCTCGGGAGCGATGGACGCTGCCAGACCGAGCGTGAGAGTGTTCCTGAGGTTTCGAATGAGCCGAACCAAAAATGTCCGAACCCAAACGTCTGAACCCCCAAACGTCCGAACCTCCGAACCCCCTCTACGTTGCACATGGGCCTCCTTTTATATGCTAAAGGGGTCACCGACAGGTGGCAACGCAGAGGAGGGTAAAAACGTAAAAAGCAAGGTAGTTGGTACAGTTGCCTGTACAGTGCACCCTACCTAACTCTGACGGTAGGGGACAAGGGCATTAAATGCCCGTCTGAGTCGCCCGAACAGTGCAGAAAAGGACCGTTAGGGGCGCCATCGTTCGCCACGATGGTGATCTTGTCAGCGCCTGCTTGCCACCTCGCGCCCCTAGCTGCACGGCCTCCTGCCACGTGTGCTTGGGACGGTTCCAGAGCGACACGTTGGCAGGTGTGCTGGAGCGTGGGCACGAAGTGGGGGTTTCCCGCGGCAAGCTCCTTGCCGCGGTCGTCGTCTTGCTGCTGCTATCTTGTCGGGCCCAGAAGCTTGTCGCTCGCCGGGCTTCGAGGTACCTTGGTCAGTCTTCCCGGCAAGCTCCTCTTGCCGGGGCCTTGTCGCCTTGCCGGAGCGCGTGGCGCGTCGCGGCAAGTTCCTTGGTGCGCCTTGGTTGGCCTTCCCGGCAAGCTCCTCTTGCCGGGGTCTTGTCTTCTTCCCGGCCAGCTTCTCTTGCCGGGGCCTGGGTTGGCCTTCCCGGCAAGCTCCTCTTGCCGGGGCCTTGGTTGGCCTTCCCGGCAAGCTCCTCTTGCCGGGGCCTTGGTTGGCCTTCCCGGCGAGCTCCTCTTGTCGGGGCCTTGGTTTGAGTACTTTGTTCTTGAATGGTCTTCAAAGTAGCCGCGGAGGATCTTGGCGGTCACCCGGCAAGCCTTGCCGCGGGATGCTGCGACTGCCCGTGCACAAGTTCGGGGTACTAGGGTACCCCTACTCTAGTACACCGACAAAAGGGGGTGATGCAAAGTTTGTTGTAAGAAAGCAACAAGCATCATGTCTGGGTTGGTCCCATTTTTGTTCACTACTTAATGTGAAAAGACAGCAATACAATAACTTCAATTCAACATTTATTTAAAACAACACCAATACAAGTAGCACAACATCTCAAAGCACACTGCACAATCATGTGGATGAAGGCATGTATTGACCTTTCATGAGAAGACCAGGATAAAATATGAATCTGCCAACATGAATAGGAAATCCAATCTCGTTTTGTGCAGTTGCACTAAAATCAAGCAAAGTGTTTCGCGTAGCAAAGCAAAATGTCGCAATAGCAACAAGTTTAATAGATATCCCTGTTAAAACGGAGGCAAAAAAGGAATCAATTACTGGCTAATAAAGGAGGATGAAACATGCGGCCACAAAAATGGTAATTCCGCCAATCCCTAACAAGTGTTGCAGTTTTGAAATAAGATTCAGTGGTTAATTCTGAGATTGGCATCAATTACTGGCTTATAAAGGGGGTGGTCTCATTTTTGTTCCATTTTTGTTCACTACTTCATGGGAAAGGGCAGTAATACAATAGCTTCAATTCAACATTTATTTAAAACAGTACCAAAACAAGTAGCACAACATCTCAAAGCACACTGCACATCATGTGGATGAGACCAAGATTTGAAACAACTCGCCATGAAGACTGGAAACAAATCTTGATCTCCTTTTGTGCAGTTCCACCAAAATTAAGCAAAGTCACCATTGTGACATTCAAGTTGAATTTCACAAGACACTCTTAAAACATAAGTGTTTCGAGTAGCGAAGCAAAATGTCGCAATAGCAACAAGTTGAATCGATACCCCTGTTTTAGCAGAGGCAAAAAAGGAAACAATTACTTGCCGATAAAGGAGGATGAAACAAACGCTGACAGAAAGAAGCATCTAACTTATCTTGGATGGAAAACAAAGTAGGATAGTAGCATTTCTAAAACGGTTGCATTGATTCATATCAACAGAGACATTCTCTTGAAACAACATACGTTAAAAAATGTAATTTACTTTTAACAGTGGCATTGCTTCAATTTTCCGGCGGCATTCATAGATTAACAACAGCAAAGTAGCTGTATGGGACATGCCAGGACCATGTGCGTCCACATGTATAAATGGGTGATGCAGAGTATGTAGCCAAGTAGCCTATATGCGTTGGTCCCGTATTTTTTCTCTTTGAACCTTTTTCCTATGTGAGGGCAGCAAATCTAGTCCTGCACAAACCACCCGACCCCCTAGTTTCTTTCCCTTTTCAACAAAGAGATCGGTTCCTTACAGATGCGTGTACTGGGTTACCCCCCTTTTCCCTTTGCGACCTACAAAGCGGCTGGATAGCCAGTCTATACTACTTTCCGCCCCTCCTTTCCTCATTGAACCACGTCCTAGATTCTTGCTCTAGCCCACCGCACCCTTCTTTCCTCTTTGAACCAAGACCTAGATTCGACTACAGATCGAAAAAGAACCACATGCAGCTAGAGCAATGACGGTTTCAAAGAAACTTATACCTTAGGGTCGTCGGGATGTGGCAAGGCGTGAGGAGGGAGGCCGGAGCTGCCCACACTACGTACGTCAGCGAGGAAGAAGGGGTCGGTGGCCCTCCCACACAGGTGTTGGGTGAAAGAGAACAGCGCAACCGGCAGTGGATTGCCACCCTCGCAGAAGGCGATAGAGTGAACGCTGCAGCTCCTCCCCTTCCCTGTGCGACAGGATACGGATGCCTCCTTCACCAGCTGTGAGGGGGGAGAGAGAGACAAGAGGCCAACACAGTCTTGTTTAGATCTGGTGAAGAGAGGGTGAGAGACTGTGAATATAGCAAACCCTAGCAAATGAACGCTGAGCCTCCAGCGTGTAACATATATGTAGTGAAGCGAGCGTGTAGAGAGTGCAAACCCTAGCAAACAAGCACAAAGGCTCCAGCTTATATATATACTACTGTAGTACAGACTGAGCTCTGGTGCCCTCACTGCACTTTCTTTTGGCTGTATGACAGGTGAGCCAGCCACATTTTGGGCCCACCTGTCATAAACCCAAAGGCAGGTGCACTAAGTCAATGAAGCTATGCCCATATAGTACTCTCCTGTATACGACTAATATATAGTGGAGTGGTTTTCTTATTCTCTCCATAACAATCGTTTTAAATTGTGTAAGTACGAAACGAAACTCTTTATTTAATGTACAGTGAAGAAAACTAGTACTACTACTTCCGATGAACTAATGATCCACGCTGTCGGCGTTCTGGGAACGGGGGTACCCAGACTTGCCTACCTGCAGCCTACGCCGTAGCTCAAGGAGTGGCCCAGTACGGCCCATCTTCATCAACATATGCTCAAGACCCTCGCGAGGGGCCAAGCCTCGCGGGGCGGACAACAGGAAGCTTCCTCAGGCGCAGCCTCGTCAGGCTGGCTCGCGAGGAGGCGGAGAGATCAAGGCAGGGAACCTCACGAGGTGCTCATGACTCAGGCCATGACAACCGAAGCCAGGCGGGCACCGGCCTATGCAGAGTCCTTGTTTCCTCTTTGGTGCAAAGGGGGCAAGCGCAGGAAAGAGTATCAAGCAAAGGCAACCATTTCAGTGCAACAAGACCAAGACCAGCAGAAAGGCAGGATGGAGGTCATCGTGGAGCCCAAGCCGGCGTCACCATCAGAGTCTGGCAGGCGAAGACCAACTTTAGCCAGTATAAGTGTACTAGATGTTCCCCTTCAAAATGGACAATTGTTGGCGCCCTTCCCGCTCAATATTTGGGAAGAGGACCAAGGCCTCGCTCTATAAATAGGATAGCCACCACAGAGTAGAGGGAGAGAGCATCAGGATAGAGATCGAAAAGGGATCCAGATTCGATCCTTCCCAAGAGGCACCACCACCACAAGAACTCCTCCCCTCGCGAGGCAGTTCTTCCCTTGTATTGTTCATCATCAGCCCCTGAGGCAATCCACCACACCACAAACTAGAGTAGGGTATTACACCACATTGGTGGCCCGAACAAGTATAAACCTCGTGTCCCTTGTGTTGTTCTTCGTGTGGTTTAGATCCTTGCAAGGCGACGAGACGTAGGTAGGTAGGAGGCGCGATCTCCACGCGCACCCCAGAGTTCGAACCTTGAGTGTCTGCCGGAACCCGAAATCCGACATTTGGCGTGCCAGGTAGGGGTGCACCGGAATCCTCCTTCCGCCACCCTGTGTTTCGCCGCCCCTCGCATCCATGTTAGACGCTCGTCGGGCCCGCGCCGAGCGCCGGGCCGCTCTCGCCACTCACGTTGCTCAGACGGCCCCCGTCGGTGGATGCCGCCGCAGTTCCCCGTCGCCTGCCGTCAATGCCGCCACCGGCCAGGCGGGGAACGAGCAGTAGGCGTCGTCCCTGCATCCTTCGGTGCGGTGAGAAGGCCGCACCGCCACCCCGTCGCTCACTCCAGCCGGTTCCTCGTCCCACGCCCGTAGCACTCCTGTGGACGTGCATGCCGCGCTGCTCCTGGCGCGGGAGCTCCTGCACTACCGTCCTGTCGACGACCTCTACAACAATTGGCACGCCCGCATCACCGAGCTCGTCAGGGCCGCTGGGGGCTCCCATGCGCCATCCCTCTCGCTGCATCGCGCCCCGCCTGTTGCAGGCAACAAAGCTCCGGGGGCGCCTCAGCCGCCTCCCCCTCAAGAAGGAGCCTTGGCCCCAAGGTGCGTGGCCCCTGGACGGGACCCGCTCCGTCCGGTGCCAGCACAGCAAGAGAACAGCTGCCAAGAGATCCCTCGTCCCCAAGAAGCTGCCCATGTGCTCCCCGCACCGGCCCATCACGACCGCGCTCCCGCTCCAGCGTGTCAAGACCCCGCGCTGCTCCTGGCAGCAGCGCACAGAGACTTCCAAGATCAAGCTCTCCGTCACCAAAGGCCTCCCGTGGCCACTCCAGGCTGCCGTGCCTTCACCGCCGAGCTGCACAGCGTGGCCTGGCCGGGCAAGTTCAAGCCAGACCTGCCACCGCGCTATGATGGCACGACTGACCCAGCGGAGTTCCTCCAGCTCTATGAGCTGGGCATTGAAGTCGCCAACGGGGATGAGAAGGTCATGGCAAACTGGTTTCCCATGGCGCTCAAGGACGGTGCCCGCACCTGGCTCCTGAACCTAGGTCCTAGCACGATTTCCTCCTGGGACGAGATGCACACCCGATTCATTGGCAGCTTCCAAGGCACACGCGACCGGCCCCGGCCATGAGCGACTTGCGCCTCATCAAGCAGCAGCTAGGAGAGACCCTGCAAAAGTTCATCCAGCGTTTCAACAACGCTCGCCTTAAGATCCCCAGGGTGTCTGAGGAGGCCATCATCTCAGCCTTCTCCGACGGCATGCGTGACGTCAAGATGAAAGAGGAGCTTGCGATCCATGAAGACCTGTGCACCTCCCTGGAGCTGTTCAATTTGGCGACCAAGTGTGCCAGGGCTGAGGAAGGACGCCTTTCCCTCCTTGAACTGCCGGCTGCCGACCTAGAAGAGAAGAAGCCCAAGGTCAAGGATGTTAAGCGCAAGGGGGCTGCCGTGCTTGTAGCAGAGCCGGACACCAAGCGAGGCAGGGATCAGCCTGAGTCATCCAAGGGCAACTGGTACTGCGTGTACCACGACCTCCACACCCATAACACGAACGAATGCCAAGAGCTCAGGGCCGTGCGGGACGTCTGTGCCGGCCGATGCCCCGAGCGCAATGATCGGGGCTATGGCCGAGGAGGAGGAAGAGGTGGAGGACAATGGGAAGACCATGGCCCTCGCCAAAGGGTGGCGTGACCGACCTCGCGAGGACCGCTGGCAGGACTAGCCTCGTGAGGGAGGTTGGAGGGATCAGCCTCGCGAGGATCGCCCACAAGGCAACGCGGGCCTACCTCCTCTGCCACCACAGCCAAGGAGGAATGAAGACCATCATCAGGACGAGGGGGCTGGAGGCTTTCAGGAACCACGCGCAATCGCTTGCATCTTGGGCGGTGCTCAGGCCCCGGCCTCTCAGCGCATCTTCAAGCAGTTTGCTCGTGAAGTGAATGCAGTCCTCCCTAAGCTCGAGGCCACACGCCCTCTCAGGTGGTCAGCGTGCGCCATCACATTCAGCTCAGCGGATCATCTCAAGGGCGCGGCCACAGCTGAAGTCCTCCCAATGCTTTGTTCCCCAATCATCAGCAATGTGCAAGTCACCAGGACCCTCATCGATGGCGGAGCAGGGCTCAATGTCCTGTCCGTCGAGACATTCAACAATCTCCAAGTGCCATACAATTAGCTTCAACCAACCAAGCCTTTCTCAGGAGTCACCGACGGTTCCACTATCCCGATAGGGCAGGTCCGCCTTCCTGTTACCTTCGGGAAGCGCGACAACTTCCGCACCAAACTCATTGAATTCGACGTCGCGCACATTCGCCTGCCGTACAATGCCATCCTCGGGTACCCAGCTCTGGCCAAATTCATGGATGTGACTCATCATGGCTACAATGTCCTCAAGATGCCAGGAAGCGGTGGAGTCATTACGGTGCCTTGTGAGGAAAGGGATGCTGTGTGTTCTCTGGAGCATGCTTTTCAAGCCGCTTTTCAAGCCGCGTCAATTGAAGACCTAGATCACAGGAGCGAAAGGCTTCCCGAGGCAGTCCCTAAGAAGAAGAAGACATCGCCTGGTCTGAAACCTTGGGAGGCAGGCTCCTCAGGGTTCGCGCTCGTTCAGGGGGCACCTCCTTCTGTCGCATAGGAAGGCGCGCCCGGCGCCCTCCTCGAGCAAGGCTCGGGGGATCTCTCCTGGAGGGCCATCGACTTTACTAAGATCAAGAGGGAGGCGCTCGGGCACCACTTGGAGGCGTGTTTCAAAGCACATTTCCCTCAGGAAGGAGCAAGGCAAGGAGGGCCAAACCCTTAGGAGTTCGTCAGCGAGATCATTCAGGAGCTGCAGGTGTCAAGAGTCATTAGTGGCAGCCGCCGCTTACCCGCCGTAGCTCCCCATCCAGGCGAGGATGGTGGGCTGCGCGTCTGCATCGACATACCAGGACTCAACCAAGCCGCCTCTCAGGAGCGCCTCTGGCCCTCACGCATGGGACGCTGTGAAGGTCCACCCCACATCTATGTTCGCATGCCTTACGGCTTGCCGAACACGGCTGTTGTGCGTCAGCGCCTCATGAGGAGCACCCTGGAGGCTCAAGCGGCCAGGCATTCCACAGTCCTGGCAGAGATGGAGATGGTCCGTGAGGAGCCGCTAGCGCCTCCGGAGCCTCCCGAGGCTCCTGGGCCTGGGGGCTCGTAAAGATCGGCTTCCGCAACACACATCGTCCGCTACTTCAGCATCCCTTCATCTTCAACATCATCTGGTGACATCCTTCGAGTTTCATTTTCAGCTGGGAGTGCCCTCAGGGCTGCATCATTCCCAAGCCACGTGGCTCCGTCCCTGCAGCATGTATCCCTTTTGTTCATGTTTTTAGCTTAGTTTGTTGGGGGCGCCCCTCGGGCTGCATTATCCCCAAGCCACTCAGGCCCGACCCAGCGGTGTTCGCCTTTTCTGCGCCTATCTAAATGGATTTGCTCCTTCATGATTAACATGCTTGACTTGATCGCCCGCTCGATTGACACCAACTGATGGAGCTGCTCCCTAACGACACGACACTTGCACATGGGTTCGTCCCTGCAACACCGACAAACCTGATTGGCTGAGCTCTAGCCACGGCTACCCCGCAAGGCGCCACCTCACCAAGCCTTCAGTGCCCTCGTAACCCTTCCAGAGCAACCAGCAGCTGACTGGCAATTGTAATGGCAAACTCTCAATCTTCTTGTGATGAGCTCGCAGGATCTCTTTAAGGAGCAGCATCGGGTGAGGCCATCGCGGCGTCTCCTTCATTCTCGCCCGCGCGAACGGCTTGCACGTTAAAAGGGGGGGGGGGTACCTGAGCATCGCGACTCATGGACTCTTACTGGCTCTCCAGCCCTCACCTCCTGGCCTTGTCCACGGCATCGCGACCTGGCATACCAGCGATGGCTGAGCTCGCTCGAGGGTCGGGACCTGAGGACGTAGAGAATGAAGGGGAGCAAAGGCGAGAGGGAAGAGGCACGTGGGGACCTTGCCAGGCAACTCCTCAGCTGCCAATGCGCGGGCCTGGCGCCGCGCCATGGAGTGTCTTCTGACTCCCGAGATAAGTCATCCTCCGGAAATACTAGCTATCCCAACACCGACCTTGCACCTAATGCAGCTCCGTGTTGGCAACGTTTGCGCTCCTTTCTCACCGAACGATGGCTTCTTGAGCGCTAAAGGGGACCTCCTGAGCATCGCGACTCATGGGCTCTTACTGGACCTCGGGCCGCTCACCTCTTGGCCTTGACCACGGCATTGCGACCTGGCATACCAGCGATGGCTGACACTTTCCTTGGGACCGGGACCTATCGGTGCAGAGCACCAAGCCCTCGCGAGGTTTGAAAGGAAGAACTAAGCTAAGACGGGACGAGCATCTCACACTGCTTCATGACAAGGATCATATTAACAAATGGAACTACATGCACTTTACAAACCCCCACGGGGTGTGTTCATGGCTCCTCGCAGGAAGAAAAGACACGAAACCTAAGCAAGTCTAGCTACAGGGACCCTGACAGCAGACGCCATCATCGACAGTGGGCCGCGCGAGGCCGGCGCAAGCCACATCCAGATCAGCCGCGTCGACTACCGGGCGTGTTGGCCCTGCTCCGGGCGCGGCGCGAGCTCGGAGGCTCGTAGTTGTCGTCGCTCATCGCCGGAGTCAGAAGGAGCTCGTAAGAGACACCGGACCCTCCAAAGCGCTCGCTGCCGTCAGAGGAGCTACTAGAAGAGCAGGCGATGGTAGGCCTGGTCCCTGCCGCTCCGGAACTTCGGCCGCTGCCTCTGGGACGGCACTCCAGCCGCCGCCCATTTCGTCCAAGACCGTGAAGAGAATCAAGGAGGCGCCATCGTACTCCAGATGGATCACGAGGGCCCCCTCCGATCGGCAGACCCAGGCGATCTTGCCCCAACCCCGGGTCATGAAGACCTTACCTGGAGCGACGACCTCGACGCCCGCTTCGGTCACAGGAGTATGGCAGTCTATGTGCTGTAGCCACAGTTTGAAAGGCCCCCTTGGAGGAATCTCGAAGGCGAAGGAAGGAGGAAGAGGAATCCAAGATCGAGGAGGCATGGCGGCGTGAAGCACAAGCTCGCGAGAGGAACCTTCGGCGTGAACTCCGGGAGGAACGACGCGCACCGCCGTAATCTGCCGGCGGGGACGACGCCTCTGGCGGTGCCGCTCGGCGCCTGCGCCTTCAGGACCCTCGATCCGGGCGTACAAGGGCAATGGGAATCCAGGCGGTGGCCGCTCAAGCCATGGCCTCGACACCTCCTGCCAAGCACCCCCTTCTCCGTGGCAAGAGACGAGCCGCTTCTTCGGCGGAAGCGGGACAAGACCCTCTCGGGGAGCCTTCCCCTTCTCTTCGGCAGAAAACCGACGGATTGGTGCCATTGGCGTATGGTGGAGCAAGGGCAAAGAAGAAGACAAAGAGTAGCAGGGCAGGATGGACTGGAAGGGCTCGCACCATTCTGTACATATAGCCGGGGGAGGCCAACCGCCGGCCTCCACGATCACAGGTAATCATGACCCGTTTTACTGCTATCTTGTCAATTCATGCAGTTGCCGAGGCGTCGTGGGGAAGCAGGGACGCCCGCGTCCAATCAACTACCACACGGCGACCAAGGCCGCAGGCTGTTGGGGCCCGCGGCTCTTCGCTCTTGCCCCTTCGCTTCTCTGCTAAGCCAAGTCCAGGTGCGCCTTGGGCCCGGGGGCTACTGTTGGCGTTCTGGGAACGGGGGTACCCAGACTTGCCTGCCTGTGGCCTACGGCGTGGCTCAAGGAGTAGCCCAATACGGCCCATCTTCATCAACATATGCTCAAGACCCTCGCGAGGGGCCAAGCCTCGCGGGGCGAACAACAGGAAGCTTCCTCAGGCACAGCCTCATCAAGCTGGCTCGCGAGGAAGTGGAGAGATCAAGGCAGGGTACCTCATGAGGTGCTCATGATGCAAGCCATGACGACCGAAGCCTGGCGGGCGCTAGGCAGGCGCCGGCCTGCGCAGAGTCCTTGTTTCCTCTTTGGTGCAAAGGGGGCAAGCATAGGCAAGAGTATCAAGCAAAGGCAACCATTTCGGTGCAACAAGACCAAGACCAGCAGAACGGCAGGATGGAGGTCATCGTGGAGCCCAAGCCGGCATCACCATCAGAGTCTTTGGCAGGCGAAGACCGACTTTAGCCAGGATAAGTGTACTAGATGTTCCCCTTCAAAATGGCCAATTGTTGGCGCCCTTCCCGCTCAATATTTGGGAAGAGGACCAAGGCCTCGCTCTATAAATAGGACTAGCCACCACAGAGTAGAGGGAGAGAGCAACATGATAGAGATCAAAAAGGGATCCAGATTCAATCCTTCCCAAGAGGCACCACCACCACAAGAATTCCTCCCCTCGCGAGGCAGTTCTTCCCTTGTATTTTTCATCATCAGCCCCTGAGGCAATCCACCACACCACAAACTAGAGTAGGGTATTACACCACAATGGTGGCCCAAACTAGTATAAACCTCGTGTCCCTTGTAGTTCTTCGTGTAGTTTAGATCCTTGCGAGGCAACGAGACGTAGGTAGGTAGGAGGTGCGATCTCCGCATGCACCCTAGAGTTTGAACCTTAAGGGTCTGCCGGAACCCGAAATCTGACACACGCCCACACGTCCTGGTCGCACTTCCTGTCCTTCACGTGTGGTACACTACCCTCCCTTAAGTGAACAACCACACATGCGCGAAATTATTGGAAATGTGTGAGAGTGTGTACAAATAAAGAATTTTAATTTCAATTATCGGAAAGGTTTGAGAGTATTACAAAGTTTGACTTCAGCCAAATCTAATATGCGGAGTAAATAAAAATGGAGGGCTACTATGCCCATACGGGTTTTTAGTCCACACCATTTTTTAAATCAAAGTTAATAGCTAGACAAATAAAATTACAGGGGAGCTGGAGACAAAGTTGTTAGAAGGCTTAGCAATAAATACAAAACTTATGCTCTTAGTACCAACGCCAATCCTTCTTCGAGGAAACATTTGGTTCATAGCCAATTGTGTGATAAAATTGCACCAACGTGAAAGACGACTGCGTCTCCAATGCAACCACGGTGAACTGACAAAGGATATCATCTTTGTGCGTAACAAGCAAAGAGCATTGATGGAAGACAGCTTGTTTTTCATTGAAAATCGATCAGCTTCACTAGCCGACGCAACCATGAGGCGCAACCATGAGAATTGATAGGTCATCGTGGTGATGCATCATCCATTTGGCATCAAGTTTGGGTGAGGCACCTATGAAGTTCGACAAATCCTCACTGTGGTCTGTTTCTTCTCAGTAATCAAGCTCGAGGAAGGAAGAACCACGTGGCAGAGGACAGTGAGGTGGAACAACAATGGCCATCCAATTTTGTGCAGTTCCACTAAAATTGAGGAAGACATGCCCGGGTATGGAGACACGCATCGCTGTTTCCAAAAATATAAAAAAGGGTTGGCAACGACATCTCAATTGTCAATAAGAATTAATGAAAAGTACACCAACAAACAGAAGCATCATTATTATCTTGATGGGAACTAAACCAGGATAACCGAGAAAAAAAGCATTTCTTCATTTAACCAGTGATAGTACTACCACCATATGGACAATGACGGCACAACCACCATGTACTTTTTTTCGAAACAACATGTATACCTCCACCGAGGCATAAATCAGGACAACTTTTCGAGTGGCATTTCCTATATAATAGTACTCCCTCCATTTTTGTATACAAGGCCACTATCAAAATTACAATTTGCAACTATACAAGGCCACTAACACAAATCGATGTAAAATTAATGAGGTTTGCCTCGTACTAGCAAGCGAAGATATTAATACCTCATGCATGCATGCGGGAGTGAGAAGATTGGTTTGAATGCACCATATTAATCAACCAACAAGGAGAGAGAGAGTTGTCTTGGTGTGCATTGGAGAGATAAATACACATTAATTAACACGTCAAGCAAGGAGAAACGACTACTCCCTCCGTCTAGGTGTGTAAGTCATCTTACGGAAACCAAATAATCCCAAAACACTTAGGCACGGTGCATTAAATTCTACCTCGTTTCTTGTTTCTTGACATATCAACCAATAAGAGATGTGGGGTGTGCATGCTTTTAATGACTTGAGACTACCAAACACGACATGCAGTGGTTAGTTCATTGCATGCAATGCTATTAATTAGCAAATGAACATTAAGTTCTCTCGTTTTCTCCTCCTCCTTGGTCATGGTGCACAACCTAAGATGATTTACTCACCTAGACGGAGGGAGTAGTTTGCAACATTGGTTTAAGTAGGCATTAATTTCTACATTGGTACTTGTAATATGGGTTTGTGGACTTGTATACAAAAATGGAGGGTGTACTAGTAGGTGACGTTGGACCAGCCGACGAACCCTTGCTACTACTATGCATGGGGAGCCGGGGAGTAGTCGCATAGAAGAAAACCCGCACGCAGTGACCTGGGGAGCTGGACCAGTACAAGAAGTTATACCTCAGGTGGGCGAGATGTCGTTTAGGCGGGCGGGCGGGATCTACCCACACGACGGCAGCGAACAAGGGTGCGGAGGATCTTTGTCCACGCCAGCATCGGCTCCGAGAGGACGGTGCACATCGGCTTCCTCCGTCGCCGACGGCGACAACGTCAACGCTGCACCTCCTCACCTCCCATAGCGGACGGGATTCAGCCGGATCTGTGACCACCGGTGAGGAGAGAGATAGAGTGGACACTGTCATCTTGTTTTGATATGGAGAGGGTGAGAGAGCGAGACGCGAGAAACTCTATCAAACAAGAGGCCATAATGGAGTAAAAAAATCTCTCCATAGCAGTGGTTTTAAATGGAATACGCAAGTTCCGAGAAAAAAGAAACGAAAAATGGCGGACAATTTTTTAAGGGTCTGTCTAGGACACATCTAGATGTAACATAGTTATGTCACATCGAAGTTAATGTCCACTCTATTTGTGATCTTTTTTTTGTCCTAGTTTTTTTGTTTCTTGTTGCTACTCCCTCCGTCCAGGTGTGTAGGGCGTCTAAGGAAGGGCAGCGTGATTCCCTCAAAAAAAAGGGAAGGGCAGCGTGATCTAGGCGCGAGTGGAGTGGGCGAAGGGAAAATTTAAACCAGGAAAATAGCCAGTTACCGAGCAAGTTTAGCCCTTAATTCTCGCTAGTAAATCTCGCTAGACACGCCAATTTATTGCCTGACCTTTCCCTTCCACAACAAACTGCGCATGCATGCAACAATACTCGCGCTAGTTAATTGCCTTCCGAATTTTTCACTCGGGCTGACCAATAATGAACTAAATAATTGTGCATGCATTGGCCTAACACATACCGCGGGTCATCAGTTTTGATTAACACGACATTTAAAAATGGTTGCACGGGGAGCTAGAACAAGAGACTATAAAGCGAGGCTGGTTTAACTACCTATATGCGACTAAAACTTTTGGAAAAAATGGACTCTATTAGACGCCCTACACACCTGGACGGAGGGAGTACATTATATACTTGTGGGAGCTTAGATGTGATATCCTTAAATAACATCTAGTTGTGAATTAGACAAACTGATTTTCTAACATACCAAGAAAGAAAACTCGAGCAAAAACACGCCCCCGCTTCCAGGTCGCGAGAGTCGCCGCGCACAGACACATAAACATAGACATGCATATCCGTGTTTACATAAAATTCCATTTCCATCACCATCTCCAATCATATTTGTCCAACTGGCACATTATTTATGTTGTTAATTATATACTGTGCGCAGCAATATTAACGTACAACATCTCATGTTTGCGCACGTCCGGACCGCTGCCACAGCCGGTCCTGACCAACCCGAACCCTCTTCATCACCCGCGCGTGCTTCCCGCCTGAAACGGTCAGTGCCGCATTCATGCCCGGCCAGAGCGGACACGACCTCTCACTGGCGCCGGCATTGAAGCAGCGTGCCGGCCGAGAGAGCGTCGCCCGCGCCGCTTCCGGGTGCACGCGCCTGCTCCGCGTTCAAAGGTTGCAATAATCGGCTACAACATGCATGTAAAAAGTTCTTGGGAGTCCGTGCTATAGCTAGCTTTTCTCCCCCAACTCGTCAATCTCTTCCAGTAGTGCTAGTACTCCATGGCGCGGTCCATTGACAAGCAGGTGGGAAAGTTATTGTATACTACTCGGTTTGCGATGAGTGGCATGCCGAGCGAACGTGTGGGGTCGAGCCGTGGAGGAAGGTGAGACACGAACACGACAGACGTGATTTAAACATTGGTTGTGCTCGATGGCGCGATCCAACGAAACAAAACGTTGGTTTCTCTCCGGTTCCATTTTTTCTCCGGAAAAACGGAAACTTTCCACTCCATTTTCATTCCTATTCCAAGGTTGCCCCGTTACAACATTCCATCAAATACAAAGGAAAACTAACAGCATGCTGATGCATCTCAATTATTCACAGATCATAGCCAATATTTACTTGACAACTAAAGAAAAAAGTTGTGAGAGCGTGTACGAAATAAAAACTACTGATGGGGTCACAACGACTTAAACCCTAAACCCTAAACATGATTTAATTTCTTGGCCAGGTAGAACCTATCGAAGGAAAGACGGCTGGCACCCTCGGATCATACGATGCTTTTGTGCAGTTCCACTAAAATCGACCTGAGCATCCCTGATGGCAAAGATATTGAAGAAGTGTGACTAGAATAATAGTACTGGCACTAGTTCATGAGACATAAACTCATCACAAGTAGAAGCCGGTAGAAGTAGAGAAAGATCGACAGGGAGATGGAGCTATGGCAGTGGAGCAAGCCGGCTCCAAAAGGAAGATGGACTATACCTGGGACGTCGGGCTGTAGCTAGAAGGGCGGTTGGGACGCGACATCGGCCCATACCGCGGTGACCCCCGATTGGGACGCACCGACTATGGGTTTTCTCCCTCGCCGATGTCGACCGCGTCTACGCAGAACATTGTTCCCTTCCCCCAGCTACGGGATCAGGCCCGTCGTTCTATGCTTGTGAAGAGAGCAACCTAAGCAAGCAGGCTTGTAGCTTAGGCTCCTGCTAGTGTATATATAGTGGTTTTGTTTTTCTCTCCATATCAACCATTTTATATTGCGTACGTGTCATTCAAGAGTGAAATGATGGTTGCTTCTTCCGACTAACTTACTGTGTGCTTTGACTGCTCGTTAGTGGCCCCTACACGTACTCCCCCTACGTGTATGCAACAGTCACACGTACACATGGATGCAAAAATGCGCGCGACGCCCTAATGCATGCATTTCCAAGCACACGCCGGAACACACACGGTCACGCTCAAGTGCTCAACCTACACGTGCATGCACACACATACTCAGTCAGGGTGAGCTAGTGACCGTATAAACACCGGAAAATATATATATTGAGCGCAATGAGCGTATTATGAAGTCCAATGACCAGTGTCTTGGCTGATCGTCCTAAGAATGCTTATATATGAATAAAGCTCTCTCATTTACCTGCAAAAAAGATTAAGCCATATTTACCGGAAAGGAGGGAGTATGGACTAGCACTACTTTTTGGTGTGTCCCGTCAACTCGCAGAATGAGGAGAAGCTTGCAGGACAAGGTGAAGCTCACTTACGCCTTTTGACTAATGCAACCTACCCTCGGTGGACATGCATCAGTCCATTTGGTGTCAGATTATCAGAGGCATACACTGTAGTACCCAACATGCAGAGTACCATCATTGTCCGACTTCACGAAGAGGCGAAGAGCCAAGCGCAGTAGTACGAGTAGTACTACTACTAGAACTGCATGGTGGAGCGTCTGTACTCTTATTTTTTTATCTCTGATAAAGTACACGTTTATTCCGGATAAGGGCGGAAAACGGCAGCCCGACATGTAATGAATGATATTGATCAACCAACCATGCTCGAATATATCTTGGCCTCCGTGCGAGCCCGTCTGTGTGTTCTTGCTCCTCGTCTCTCTCAAGGAACGGCAGGTTGGCTCTTTGCCGTCAATTGAGATCGGTTTGCTCACACTCCTATCCCACATGCCAGTGATATACCAAGAGGAGGTGCGTTGACCGACTGGCCATACGCGTACTTGGTTTTGCACCTTCATACTACTCCTCCCTCTGTCACAGTTTACCGGGCGCGCTTCATTATGATGCGTTTCTCTCAATGCATTTCCACCACCAGAGAGACTTTAGATGCGTTTGGTTTAATGCTTAATTAATTAGGGCGTGGAAACCGCAATCAAGTCCACAATTTTCTCTCTCCATGTACTCTGTACTACTATGGAGTGGAGTAAGTGCATGCATGTGTGTACCCGGGGTGGAAGCACTGCATGCATGTGTGTACGCATTATTCCCTCTAGTAATAGACGCTGTGCTATAACTACCAATGCTATTTTTCAGGCCGATCGCTAGTCGCCTTGGTCCCACAGATTTTCTTTTCTTTTTTCTGAAGCGCTCTGTATAAACAGTGACAGATGGAGTAATACGAGCGCAATCAAAGAAGAGCGTATTGATGGTTGCTTCTACAGAGCAACTTACAGTGGGAAAGGTGGGGCTTATGATTTGACTGCTCATTACTCACTATTAATGCGGCGCAACATCCGGGCTGAGTCTCCCATGCGGTTGTGCACTACCCCCTCGGTTCTTAAATATACTACGGAGTATTTGTCTTTTTAGAGATTTCAATGAGTGACTACTCAAATATTTGTCTTTTTAGAGATTTCAAATGGACTGGCACATACGGATGTATATAAACATATTTTAGAGTGTAGATACTCATTTTTCTCCATATGTAGTCACTTGTTGAAATCTCTAGAAAGACGAATAGAATATTTAGGAACGGAGCGAGTACACATACGAAGCAAAATGTGTGAATCTACACTCTAAAATATGCTCGTTTGAAATTTGTAAAAAGACAAATATTTAGGAATGAAGTAGTATAATTTTGTGCATGGCACATGGACCCGGATGATGAAGAGGCTTCTGGCAATGCTATCAAGCTTCCATCATTTGTTTACATAATTGACGTACTATACAAATAATTTTTTAGCGACATGAAATTGTACAATGGTGTGAGCTTTCAGCTTTTGTTTCGTGTGTCTTGCCATCAATGCTCTTTCGGAAACAATAAAAAACTAACTTCCTTGCTAATGCATGTCAATTATTAGCAGATCAGAGCTAATAATTACATCACAACTGAAAACAGAGTTGTGAGAAGGTGTTAGATTAAAATTGATCCATGCTTTCATTGGCAACAACGCCCCCCCAGCTATGTCTAAATCAACAAGGCATGTTGGGAAAAAAAGTAGCTGTCTGGAGCATGCAACATTCCGATCATTTTGTGCAGTTCCACTAAAATAGAGCTGAGCATCCCTATTCCAAAGATATTAAGTGTGATTATGATAATAGAGGACCGCTGATGAAACAATAAACACACAAATAGAAGCCGGTCACCTTTGCAGTCTCTCTTAAGACTAACTAGTTGGAGAAGATTAGGCACGGAGTTGGATGAGGAGGGTAGAGCAAAACCAATCTCCCTTTGTGCAGTCGCACTGAAATGTAGAGATGTTGCCCGTGTGACATTTTAGTACAACTGCACAAAACACTCTTAAGAAAAAAGTGATTTGTGCAGTTCACCAAAAGGTCGCAATAGCAACGAAGTGAAATGGATAGCCCTGTTTGCAAAAAAGAGGTAGAATGGAAACAATTACTGGCCAATAACAGTTGATGACACATGCGACGAAAAAAAGAAGGATATTCCTTGTCCTAAGGGAAGGTAACAACATGGTTGTGTTTGTCTAAAACAGTGTGAGGACGAGAATGCAATATGGAAAGTACGCCGGACGAGCTACGTTTTGGGCAAAGAACTGTGGAAGATCCACATGCAGCGACGTGGGAAGACGGGCTGTGGAGCAAGGCCGGAGGGGATACCTGGAGGTCGTCGGGATGTAACTAGGTGAGCGGTGGCGGGCGGAATCTACGAGCAGGTGGCGTAGGCCCTGTCACGCCGGAGCTTGGTCAGAGAGAACGACGTGTACTGCAGATCGGGACGTGCTGCCTCGGCACCGTCGAACGGAGAAACGATGCACTTCCTCCCTTTCCCCCGGCGGACGGGATGCGGCCAGATCAGTGACCAACGGTGAGAGAGAGAGACAGGCCACCGCACTCCCTTTCCCTTGACGGACGGGATGCGACCGGATAATTGACCAAGGGTGAGAGAGAGAGAGGCCACCGCAGCCTTGTGTGAGATACTCTGAAGAGCGACAAACCAGGCAGGCAGGCTCCATTGTATATAGTGAGCGGACTACCTTTTTCTCCATAAAAATCGTTTTATATTCTGTGTACGTGCCATTGAGCGCTATAACTTTATTTAAAAATAACGCGGCAACACGTCAAGTCGAACTTTGTTTCGTTCACGCGTGGTACACGACCTGCCTAGGTAAACAACCGCTACAGGCGTTCAAATTAGCACGTGGGCTGCCATTTCGTAAAGAAATGAGCTCCACCGTGTACCCGCGCGGGTGTGGCTGGGCACAAAGCATGATTACGTGCACGATGCACCTATTCTCTTCTTGTATACCTACACCACCTAGGTGGGGTTGTGTGAGAGATATACAAACCTAGAGAGATATAGTGTGTGGGTTCTTGAGAGTTTTTTTGGGGGGGGGTCAATCAAAAAATGTAACATATGCAATGTGTGTGAAATAGAGTCCTGGATATAACATGTATATAGAGGGGGCGATCCACGAGAAGAGAGTGGAGGTATCAACGGCTTGAGGTGTCCATAGAATCGAAGAGAGGGATGATGTGTGTGTGCGTGCGTGCTCGATCGATAAAGAGTGCCATCGAATTTGTGTGTGCCCAAGTCAAAGATATAGAGTGGCTGGCCTACTAGAACGTGAGAGGGGACATGTGCAGTTTGTCTCTATGGAATGGATACCTACCTGTAGCGCTCGACTATCGGTGTGTGGTGGGGGAAGAGGGAGGCCCAAACAGGTACAATGGCTGGTATATGTGTGGAGGAGGAGAGAGGCCTACCTCATGTATTAAGGAGATCGATCTGCCTCATGTATTAAGGGAGATCGATCAACATCCATGCATATGTGCAGGAGAGGAATAAGGTTGGGAGAGAGACAGAGCTAGAGTGTTGGAGGGGGTGGTAGTGGAGTTGCTTCTAACAAATGGTGGGATAGGCTTGCTAGACAGACGGAGGGCACACCCGCAATATCAATAAGAGAGGAGATGGCTGCTTGTTGTCTGTGCACGTGCGTATGAGAGACGGGTCAGGAGGCATGCACGAATGATGAGGGGGGACGATGTGGCTGTGGTAAGCAGACGTAACTACATAGGAAGATCAATCACCCTTTGTTAGAGAAAGGAGAGACATAACTTGTGAGGTACGTCGATCGATGGGGGTAGTTAAAGTCGATCTAGGTATATGTTGGGAGATCGATCGTTATACATGCATGTGTGTGTTAGAAGCAAATGAGGCACGAGGAGAAGGATAGAGAGAGAGAGGGATGCATGTAGGAGGTGGTACGAGAGGCATACTATATCGAGGGGGGGAGGAGTGTGCGAGTATGAGAACGATGAAAAGAGTGGTGGGAGTGAGGCATGGACGGTGACAAGAGAAGAGGGGAAGCTTGTGTTTGTGCTAGGCACGCCTGGCTAGAGAGGCATATCGATCGACGTGTGCCGTAAAGAAGGAGCTGGGGGGGCCTACACACACCATGGATGAACAACCTAAAGTGAAAAGACGAATTTGTGCGATGGAGCTAATGAATGCTGAGGGAGGATGAGAGGGATGCGGGCGTGTAAATGCACAAGAGAAAGTTAGCGCTAGCTACAAAGATAAGAGGGTTGTGTGGGTGTAAAAGACGAATAGAGATCATATATACTTCATTATAAAAAGCGAATTCGGATATTTGAAGAATTTATCATAGTGTTTAAACCGAGGCATGTGTGAATATATATAACGGTGATACACATGGTGTGGTTATGAACATGTTATACTACATTTAATATATTTTATCTCTACTCTTATAAAAATGGAGTTGTTGATGATGGTGTGCCTTCCATCCTGCATTATAGGCCGTCCAATTTATATTTGGCGGATAGCAAGGAAATATGATGGTTGAAGTTGGCAACAATCATGATTGTAGATTCTTATTGAAATAGAGAAATGAATTCAAATTTAGTTCGAATTGCAGCGGTAGTATAGACATTTGGAATGCACTAAAATGTTGGTATGAGGAGGTTACATGCATTATACAGCAAGCGAAAAAATTCAATCAGACATAGCTTTGAATAGCATTTGTATAGTAAAACGGGGCAAGACTCTCTCTTTGTGTGGTGTGAATAGTTTTATTTTTTTCGTTTTCTTTTTGGTTGAGGGAAGATCAAATTGATTTGGTACGTACAAGTACAATATTACTACACGTTAGGATTGTCCCTAAAATTCAACCCGTGTTTTGTTATATCTCAAAAATTCAGATATCATGCTCTCAAAACTGGCGCCTTCACAACCCGCGCCTTGCTATCCCGAAATTACAACGCGAGCGAAAACTCCCTCCAGCTGCCAAATCCCAACACGGGAAATCCCCCTTCTAGCCCTAAGCCGAAAGGGCCGCTAGTTCAAATCGGTGGGGGGTACTTTTGTAACACACCCTACATTTTGGACAAGCGCTTCCCTAAGTCATGCTTCACCCCCTCCCATCGCCCCCTTTTCGCCATTCAAAATCCCATGCCGCCATAACCTCTCTGCTCCAGCCGCGAAACCCCACCCTCCTCCATCCGCCACGTAACTGCTGCCCAGCCGGAGCCTCTTCCCCGACAACATCGTCCACCGCAACAGCTCGACGTGCCTCGTCCACCTCCCCGGATGAGGATCCGTCGTCCATCTCACCGTCTGGCCGGTTCAGCCGCCCCGTCCTCCACCTCCAAGGGGCTGCTCCGATGATCGCCTCGTCTATCGCGGCTGCTCCATCCCCACAATGCCGCCTTAACCTGCTCCACCGGAACCGCAGCATCCTCACCGACTCCTCGGACAAAGCCAAGGCCTACTCGGCGCCACCAAAGAGGTTGTACACTCATCGCATCGCACCTTCTCCTTAACTCGACCTCCCGGTGCCAACGATGCTCCAACCCACACCCCCATGGAGCGGCTACATTGAAGCCGGCGTCGCGGGCGACATATCTACGGTGGCTCTCCCCCAGTGCGAGGCCCCTTCGGCGGCGACGTCCATACCAGCCGGATCTGCTGCTGCTGCTCCGGCTCTCGCTCCATTGCTCGCTCGCCCAGTTGCTGCTGCTGCTCTCCCCCTCGCCCTTGGTGCTGCTCTTCTCCGATTAAGCCACACTTCAGTCGACTGAATTGACTTTTGGGTCAGTCGATTTTCAGGGGTTGGGGGGCTCGCCGGAGTTAAGGAAGAACCACCCACGACGGGGCGGGGGGCCTAGAGGGATGGCCGGGCAACGGTCGCGAGTTGTTTCGGGGCGGCGAGGCGGCGCTGGGGCCGGCGGTTCGGCTGGTGGTGGCTGGTAGCTCAGGGGGGGGTGCAGGTTGAAGATGAACTACAGGCCATCCCTAAACTACATGTCAAGTGCCTCTCTGATACCATTGCATTCAGTTTCGACAGTAGCATTCAGATTCCATAGTAAATTTCAATTTCGACAGTTAAGTTCAGAGTCAATAGTTTTTACCTCATCTGTTGTAGTCAGGTGGTTTTTGGTGATGTTAAATTTACATCCATTTTACATCATCTACTGGAGATGCTGTTAGAATCCCACTTGAGATTGACGATGTATGTCTTGTGCTGCTTCAGCCTTGATGTCTTACGGCTCACCGGAGCTGCTCCAACGACAGAACGATCCATCACAACAGAGCAGTGCCCTGGACGCCGTCTACATATTCCTCAGATCTTCCTCCACACCTCCGACAGCCACCTCTACCTCAACTGCTTCAGCGACCAACCCAATGATGTTGAGGTCGACACGGCTACGGCAAAGAGGTTGTACACTTTTTGCATCACTTATTACTATACATTCACGTCGATCCATTAGGGCTATTTTGGTTCAACGGAAAAACGTCGATCCACTGGTTGTTACCATCACTCTAAATTTCTGCATGTTCTCCTTACATAATATCACCATATTTTTTTCGTATGCATGTCAGATATTGTACACAGTCATGCTGAACATGTAGAGAAAAAGAGAAGAGTTTTGCGCGGTAATACAATGTCATGCAGATATCGCTCCATGGTGGGTTTAATGGCAAACCCTCCCCACCCCTCTCCAGATTGTAATCCATAGGAAAATATCTGTTCTGAGGCGGATTCAGACGCCACTGACCACTCCTATTTACCCCCCAAGGTGTTTGCTCTACCTTGGCATGCTGATGTTAGTCATATCATGCATATGTTGCCTTGCAGTGCCTACTTTTGACATCATATATGGCATCTGCTTAGTTTAGACATGTTCTGTAATGCCACCTGTTTTGTTTTTATATCATATATGGGAATTATGCAGTCTCATGTCTTTTAGCCAGCCATAATATATGTGAAATGTGCAATGCCATCCTGTTTAACCAGGCATCATATATTTGAATGATATCTTGCCCATCCTTTTCTTCATTACATTTCCATTTGTCGATAATGTTTGTACATTAAACTACTCTTCCTGTGAATCAGCCATTTGGGTGGGAGATGGAAAAATCTGGAGAGAAAACAAGGCCTTCAGAGCAGACAGTGCTACCTGTCGAAGCAGATCTCTTATTGGGTCCCGATAGCTCCTTAGAGATGGATTCATAGACAGATGACCAGTTCTATTCCCCCACTGAGGTGTATGCTCTAACTTGGCATGGTTATACTTCTCATATCATGCATACGGTGTCTTGCATTGCATAGTTTAGACATCATATACACAATATTCAACACCACGTTCTTAGTTCAGACATCATATCGAATGCCCTCTGTTTAGAATATAAATCACATATGTGAATTAAATGATGCGATCCTGATTACTTAGATAACATGTAGGTGAATTAAGTCATGCGATCCTGTTTAGTTATTCATCATATCTTTGAATTATGTTATGCTATGCTATCCAGTTTAGATAGACATCATATATGTGAAATTATGTCATGCTATCCATTTTAGTTAAACAATATACATGTCAATTATTTCAAGCCCTCTTTTTTCCACACTATCTATTGCATCTGTCTCTCATACAATGTCTGTACATTCAACTATGTTTCCTGTTTAACAGCCATTTGAATTGGAGCGGGTGATGCCAGTATCTAGCGGACTAAAAACACGGTCTTCAAATAAAACATTGCTACCTCTTCGTGGAGATAGCACCCCGGTTGTACATGCACAAGAACCAGCCCTACCACACATAACCCAAACTCTCGCAGATTGTACCCCTACTGCCATGGACAGAGAACCAGCTTCACCCAATCTAACCCCAACCCCAGCCGATAGTAACACAGTTCCTGTTGACACATCACCATCTCCACCACAGAGCTCCCAAGCAAGAGCAGTTAGTAAGGCAGCTCTAGTGCCCAAAGGGCCAGTAGTATCACGGCGAACCCCAACTCCACCAGTTAGTACGCCTATTCCTGTGGAGGAAGCACAACTAGCTAGTCGTAGTTTAGCATCTATCGCATTTGATGTTGTTAAATCGGATGTGTGTATCTTCCCATCTTGGAAATATTATACTGAAGATGAAGGGAAATGCCAGTTGCAGGTGTTTGTCCAGGAGTTATGTGTAAGTAATGTTATTCATGGCAATTACTTTGCTTCGTCCCATACATCCTACCTCCATGATGGTTATAATATAGCAAGTTTTCCCATTTTTCTCTATAAAGAAGGACCGATTTGGAAACTCAGGATGAGGTAACCTGTGCTAATACCTCTGCTATCTTCAAGAATGCTTGGTGGCAGTATCAGAATTACCTGAAGAAAACATACTTCACCGGCAAAGAAACTCATCATTCCCTTACGTTCTCCTGAGACACATTTACTGGACGATGACTGGGAATGCCTTGTTCTGTACTGGTCCCAAACCAAGAATGTGGTAAGGTCTATGACCTCATTTTCTATTTTTAAATATTATATTCTTGCGTCTTACTGTACTCTGTTTATGTAGAACAAGTGCCTAAACCTGAAGAACAACTGTTCTAATTTAAGATTCCATTGCTATCATAGTTCAAAAAAGCGCTAGGCGTTAATTATGCGTTTTGCCACCGCCTTGTGCTTTACTGACCAAAGCGCATGCTTATGCGCAGTTATGCATACATTATGCATAGTTATGCGCAATGCATTTCGCCAACGCCTAGAGCCTAGGCGCGCTTAAGCGCTCTCTTAGGCGCGCCTTTTCTAACTATGATTGCTTTGCTCTTGTATCACTGTATTTACTCATACAAACTTATTTTTAAATTGAAGGATCCAATTGAAACTCCAATGGCACATCAGGTATGTTCACGCATGTTTCTTTAACAGGTTTGCTCTTATCAATAGCTCTGTTGATTTCAATTTCAATTGTGTATACAGTTGACTTTCATATCATGCACATTACTAGCATCACAACAGAGCCAATAGTGTTGTTGTACATGTAGACCCGTGGTACCCATCTGAAATCTTGTTGTGCCGTGTAGTTTCCCACGCTTTGTATTCTTTCACTGCTGCGTTGTCTTGAACTGATATGATTTGAACCGTGTCTCTATTTTGATTTGGCAAGACAATGTAGTGACCATAGGACATAGATATAAGTTTGTTTGATGCTTTTATTATGTACTAGTACTTGGCAATAGAAGACTTGGTAGTTTAATCCTGTCCACCTTACTACTGAACTGGTTGACTGAAATGAGTTTCATATACTAGTACATGCTAAACTTGTGATGTGTCTGCTTGTTTCTTCTTTTAGAATGCTGATAGAATATTGGGGAAGAGTGCCTTTTAAGCAATGGTAAAGGAAGTAATGCAGATATGGTTCAGGATAGTGACACATCCTTGTTGGTCTCCAACAAAGCTGATAAAACAGGTAAGGAAGACTATCTTGAAGACAGCGAGACAACCCCAAAGTCTTGTCTTGGTTTAGTGTTCGAGTTACTGGCCACTACCGCTTGCACAAGCTATTCAAACTCACTGTCTGAATCAGTTCAGTTTCTTGAGTCTCAACTACAAGCTGAAAGACATGAATCAGCTGTGTTGCGACAAGAAGTGGAAGGACTGCGGAAGTCCCTGGAGCATTCAGATGCATACTTTCTGGTGCAACAGAAAGCGTTGGAGGATTTTAGCGCCAAACAGGACAAAGCTAATTAGCTTGCTAAGCTTATTGCCAGCATGGTGGATACCCGGGATAACGTTTCTTGAGCTCTTCTGAAGTTGTTTCAGTTATGCTCTTGTTTTGCTGCCGCGTTTATTTGCACTGGTGGCCAATTTTGACGGCCAGTGTATGTAATGTGCTGCTTTGTTCCCTATATTTGCACTGGTGGCGAACTTTGATGCCCAGTGGATGTAATATGTGTAATAGCGGTAATAGGCTAGCGTTAATTGCTTGCTTGTTTATTTCCTTATTGTCTTGTTTTGTTGTTTGCTTGTAGTCACTTCAGTTCTTTTTCTGTGTTTTTCTAGTGGCCACAATAGCCTATTTTTGGTAACTAGGCCAAAATAATCATGGCAACACACGGACTGTTGTAACCATGGGCCTCCTGCAGGCCGTATGATCCATGGGCCTTCTTCCGGCCGTAGGATCCATCGGCCTTCTATACGGGCCTTAGGGTCCATGGGTCTTCTACGGGCTGTAGGGTCCATGGGCCTTCTGCGGGCCGCAGGGTCCATGGGCCTTCTACAGGCCGTACGATCGATGGGCCTTCTACGGGCCGTACTATCCATGGGCCTCATACGGGCCGTAGGATCCATGGGCCTTCTACGGGGCGTATCATCATTTCACCAATCATGGGCCGTACTATTTGTGGACCATAACGGGCCGTTAATAGGCCGTATTTGATAACTCTATGAAAACAGCCCAACGGGTTTTTTTTGACATGAAAACGGCCCAACGTATTAACGGTCCGCAAACGGGCGGACTGTAACAACGGGCTGAATTTGGCCCACAAGCAGAAAATGACAGTAACGGGTCGTATGTAACCAAATGCTGCAAATGAGCCCAAGAAGCAATGGGCCCTGAGAAGGCTGAAAGATAACTTGGGCTGGAAACGGCCCAATGGAATAATGGCCCGTTAATGGGTATAACATGATACACTGTTCATTACGGGCCAGTTTCACCACGGGCCGTTAATGGGCCAAGAGTTACAAAGGGCCTCATATGGGCGGAAAGAAGTCATGGGCCACACATGGGACGGAAGTTAAAACGGGCTGGAATCATATTGGACGGCCCAGATGACGCTACTGGTCCTAATTCGGATAGGCCGTAACGGGCCCTGGGTTAGCGGGTTGTAAATGGGCTATATGCGAACAAGCCGTTAACAGGCTTTCCGTGGGCCGGCTCGCCACCTTTTGACCAAGTCAAACGGGCCGGCCTTTTCACAAGCATGGGCCTCTGTTGGGCCGTGCCACGTGTCGCCATATCATAGGCGCCTTCGGTCCAATAAGCAGATGACATCTGTCCCAGCGGTGAGCCGACACATGTTTCCTCCAGCCAATGATGATTTTACACGTGAAAAATCCCCATTGGTCAGGGTTGTTAACGGGTTATCGGATCCAAAACTCGACCCGATAGCTTAACGGCGTTCCGTTACGGTGGATGCCATGTGTCGGTCAACCTTGACGAAAGCACTTCTGTGATGCGCGATTTATCGTCATGGAAGTGGACACTTCCGTGATGATAATTTTGGTAATGTCATGGAACACTTCTACGACAGCACAGGTATGACTATCTAGATTATGTCATAAATTTGTCATGGATGTACATGCATGACAAAAAATGCGACCTACTGTGACAAACACGTATCATCACGGAAGTGTATATTTTTTGTAGTGTTAGCTTAGGAAGGACTATAATCTTGTGCATTATGAGGGGAATTGGACCAAGATACATCATAGTTGCTTTGCAACGGCATAACTGGTCCATAAATTTGATTTTGAAGTTGCACTCACTTGGAGTAGCCACTTGAGCTAAAATTTGGCAAGGCAACATGTTTTGGACATATGAAGAAACTGAAAAAGTTTCATACCAATTGGACTTGCCAAATTGGTACTTGCTTCACAATGACCGTCTGTGTCCAGAAACTTGCAATAATATTGGTTAGAAAATGGATTAATGGAATGATCCCAACTTTGGTGGAGGGAGGTCTTATGGGCAGGAGCATGATCTGGTAATTTATCAGAATTAATGAAGCAATATAAAATATATTTGCTTCAGAAACTTAAAATATTAACAGAATGAAAGATTGGATGGTGTGCTCACATAGATGATTGGATGGACCTGAAAATTGGAGGAGTGTGATAATATGAGCACATGAAGATGCTTGAAAAATTTCAACACATTTGGATAACCTTAGCTAGTACTTCCTTCACAAAGCTTCTATTTGAACAGAAACTTTGAAAAATCACTGAGGAAGATTCACTAGACAAATGAAGTTGAATTTTGGCATGAGGCAATTATTTGGACATGAAAGAATGTCCAAAAAGTTTGGGAGCAAACAAGGAAGGATAGGTGGCACTTCCTTCACAAAGTACCACTCTGAACAGTATTGAAAAATGAATATTGGAGAATTATTTTTGAACTGGTCAAGGAAAAGTTTTGGCATATTTGAGCAATATATGACCCAAATAAATCATGATAATGAATTGGGAATTTGTGGATGACAGAATTATAGGTTGCTTCACAACCTAGGTCAAACGGGATTATTCCTTTAATAGAAAAAGGAATATTCCTGAGAAAAAAGAATTTAGAGGTTGAGCTAAAATGGAAATGATATGGCCTAGGAAAGATTTGAGAATGATGATTCACCTCAGAGGAGAAGAATCGAAGATCTCCCAGGTTGCAAGGCCAAAGAACCACTCCAAAATAAAACCATGGGAAAAACCAAATAAATCAAAAGAAAAAGAAAAGGGCCAAAAACCGGGATGTTACAAACCTTCCCCCCTTAAAGAAATATCATCCTCGACGTTTGGTTGCTCAGGCAAAAAGTATGACTTGAGGACACAGTTTCCAACTCGGGTATCCATTTCCTTTGTTTATTGTTCCCTCAAGAATTTCATATGATGTGCTTACCTTGCTCTAGGGTGGTTTGCTTCACCTTTCCCAAATCTTGACAGGTTTTTGCTCATATACCAAATTCTTATGTTGACATTGATTCTTTCATATCTGCAGTGATATCCAAAGGATCTGAGCATAAATTTTCCTTTGGTCATGAAAACCTTTTTACTTCTGCCATGGGGTTGCTCAAACAAATGCATGTATTCCGGGTTCAAACAATGCTGAGAATCATGGCTATTCTTCTGACGAGATCTTACTACTCGTAGGAGGTACTGACTTATCTTTATTTATTTCTTGGTATCAAATAGGAGATACTTATCAAAGATTCGATTGCCTTCTGTCGTGAGCAATATAAAAGGTATGGACTTATAGCCGTAGCATACCTCAAACGTGAGCATATTGATACTGGCCTAAGAGGGTGCTCGCGGGAAGATACTTTTCATGTCAGGTTGTCTGTGTACTTGGTTCCGCCAATGAGTATACCTAGTCTGAGCTGATGGTTCGGCTTTTGACTTACCCATGTGGTCGGTATACCCAGCTGTGGTAATAGGCTATGAGATGCTTTGTCACTGTCGCTGAAGTCAAATTGCTGAGCTTGCAAAGGAATCTTAGATCAGACAGAACAGACTTGGATATTCCTCACTAACCATTTTAAGCGGGGAAGCAAGATATGAAGTCCTTCTAGAACAGAGTAGGATTCGGAGGGTATGCCTTTGTGAATCCAGAAGGAATCATGGACTACAACTAACTTGGGTATCTGGACCTTGATGGTCATGCAAAAATCATCATACCTTTGCTGTCAGTCTCACCCTTTGACGGTCATGATGTCAGGATACCTTACTGAAATAGCTTGGCCACATATGTCCTTGATTGTTTGTACAACCATGGATGTGGTTAGTGCAATATTTTGGCATCATTGCTTGTGCTTGTTTTCTGGCCTGGGTCTGCACATATATGACATATACTCGTGGCTTGTAGCTGTACGAAGCTCGTTGTTGAGGCCAATCATACAAGACGGTGACAAGAGTTTGGGATATCTCCTTGTCGGGTGCGGGAACATTGGCCTTGGTGACCATTGTCACGACTGTTGATTCTGAGTTCTCATCTCCAGATCTTGTTGATCTTTGCATTACATGAGATGTATCTTTGCTTATCTTCATTGGACATGACCCATGAAGCTGTTGGATCCTTACATTTCTTAGGTATTTGTGCTTGATCATTGCCGTATCTCGTATGAGTGACTTGTATGACCGGGGATGCATGCTCACCATATATATGAGAACTATATGTAGTCGAACACTTGATTCTTGAGGTAGGAATATATATTGACTGAATTGTTCTCCTGATAAAATTGTTGTGAATCTGATCCTTGAGCTGCACTGTCATATACTGCCTACTTATTGTGTCATACACTACAAAAAATACACTTCCATGATGATACGTGTTTGTCATAGTAGGTCACTATTTCTGTCATGCATGTACATCCATGACGATTTTATGACAGAATCAAGACAGTCATACATGTGCTATCGTAGAAGTGTTCCATGCCATTACCAAAATTATCATCACGGAAGTGTCCACTTCCATGATGATAAATTGCGCGTCACGGAAGTACTTTCGTCAAGGGTGACCGACACATGGCATCCACCGTAATGGGTGTTGGTGTCAAAACCGGCAGATCTCGGGTAGGGGGTCCTGAACTGTGCGTCTGAGGATCGAAGGTAACAGGAGGCAGGGGACATGATGTTTACACAGGTTCGGGCCCTCTTAATAGAGGTAATACCCTACTTCCTGCTTGATTGACTTTGATGAGTATAGGGGTTACAAGAGTTGATCTACCTCGAGATCGTAATAGCTAAACCCTAGATGTCTAGCATGTATGATTGTGTTTTCCCCTAAGGACCTAACCCTCCGGCTTATATAGCCACCGGAGGGGACTAGGGTTGTACAAAGTCGGTTTACATAGGAAGGAAACTACACATCTGGACGCCAAGCTTGCCGTCCATGCCAAGGAGAGTCCCATCCGGACACGGGAGAATGCTTTTCGGTTCTGCATCTTCACGGCCCGTCAGTCTGGCTCATGTCACATAGGCCGGCTCTCTGGGGACCCCATAATCCAGGACTCCCTCAATAGCTCCCGAACTTGCCTTCAGTGACGATGTTGTATCCGCCTTCATATTTCCGGATTTTGCAAGGCGAGTTCCTCACTGTACTCCATATAGTTCGGCCTTTACATTTAAATATTGTACTCTTCAGCTTCTGTGCCACCGTCGCCTGGGATACCATGTGTTAGACGAATACGAAGGGTCTAAGTATTTTTACGAATAACCCCTTGACCATGTAGGAAAGGTGCTTATTTAAATAGATTGAATCTCAGATGCCATTCCTCACCAGACGAAAATACTTAGAACTTGCAATAGGAAACCAACCAAAAATGGCCAATGCTCCTTGTTCTTCCTCGCACCCACACGGTCCTCAAGAAGGCAACTGGGAGAGCTGCTCGGTGCCCCATGCCCAGTTGACCAAGCTTCAGGCGTAGGGATACCTCCCTCAATCGCATCTAGTCCCCGTTCGGGCGGGATTAACTACCTTCAACGGCGAAGCCCTAGTGGAGAACTTCCCCAATCCCAATAAAGGAGAGCGGGTGTGCTTCGTTTCATTCCTGTTGAGGGGCGTGGAATTTCCAATCCACCCTTTCCTCAGAGGTCTTCTGGAGTATTACCGTCTCCAACTGCACAACCTCACGCCAGGCTCCATTCTACACATCGCAGGCTTTGTTGCTCTTTGCGAGCTGTTCCTAGGCTGCGAGGCCCATTTCGATTTATGGAGGAAATATTTCTGCCTCGTCCCCTGCTCCCAGAAGGGATTATATTCGAGGTGGGCGGTGCCGAAGTATGGCGTATAGGCAGAACAGGATACATGTCCAGCACTCCGAAGAAGGCATCCGAAGAGTGGCCCTCGGAGTGGTTCTACATCGAAGACGTTGTCCTTCCGGACCCAATCCGGCAAGGTCTTCCCCAATTTCTCTCTGCTCCTTTAAAGAAGCATGCCAGCTGGCGTCCCCGAAGCTATGAAGAAGAAGATAGTCCGGAGGTTAAGAGGCTAGTGAACAAGATCAGAATACTAGCCAACTCCGGACTATCTATAGTCGAGGTAATGGCGATTTCAATAACACAATGCGTTCAGCCACTTCAATCCAGGGGGCTTCCCATGTGGCATTACAACGGGGAGGACGATGCCTCACGTTGTTGGTGCAAGGTCCGGCTAATTTCGCCGCGCCGGCCACCACGTTGGCTGACCTTTTCAAAGGGGAAAAGGAAGATTTCGCTCGCTTGAAGTGTCGAGAAGGTTTCTCCATGTATACCCCCATTGACTGGGTGAGTCTTTGATTATAGGCCTTAATCGATCATTTTTCCCTTAACTATGTTTTTAGTCGAACTTAATCCAACTACCTTTAACAGGAATGGTGAAAGGTCATCGCGGGGATCTACAGCCCCGCTCTGCAGCCAGAGGACCATAATCGAGACCTTGATCCTGGATTTGAAGAGGATCCAGATATATTTGTAGACTTTAAGGATGGAGTCTTTTATCAGACGAGCTACGATGGCACGGAAGTGGCTATTATAGCCGACTACCCCGACCTTCTCCCTTCCTCCCATGTAAGTACCCAGGAGACATCTCCTCAAAAAGAGTTTTCCCACTACAACTCACCCACCGCACTACATCGTGCTCCCAAGGGGCGACGTTCGCACCAGCGTGCTGCAGCAAAGGCATCCGCTAACAAGATGACGCTTGCACAAGGCACGTCTCTGAAAAGAAAGGCAAACAACGATACAGTCGAGCCCTCTACTGCATCAAAGAGGTATAATCCTTTAGCATGCACTCAGCGGATAGATCGGATGGTGACGTTCCCTGCTGTGCCATATTGCAGGAGGAGTGTACCCCGGATCGCATCCGGAGACCTGGCCGGCCATGCACAGACTAATCCAGCCCCAGACCCTGCCACAAGGACTGGAGGGGACGCGGGAGTAATGTTGTATTGTCATCTCCCAGACGATTCGGATAATGTATCCGTCACAAACTCTGAAGTGGAGAGTGCGATGGGTCACCAGCGGCGGAGAGCGGCTATGCGTGACCCGAACTTCACCAAAGAGGCTTTCAATGCCTTTAGCTCAACGGATGCTATCCGAGCTACTCAGGATGGACTTGCTGGAGCCACTCACCAGCTTACAAAGGATATGCGGGTAAGTATTTTTATGCAGATTCAATAATCATATGCCAGTAGCCCCCGAGTGTTGAAGCAGTTGGTCCAACTGATTTAAGAGACATTATATTGTCAGGTACTCATTATCGAAGGAGCTGGAGGAATGCCAAACTAAGCTGACTGCTGCCACCGCCGAACTGGAAAATTTGAAGAAATCCAAGAAGGCACCTGATGGTAAGTACAGCAGCAGCTCAGAAATAAGGTTCCGTGCCTACAATGAGGTTGCTTAAATATGCTTTTATCTTTTTGGTATGCTCGATAGATCAACTTGAGGAGTGTCTAAGGGCTGCCCAAGCGGACAAACAACATGCCGAAGGGCAAAAAGCCGCTGGTCAACGTGTATTGACACATACCATTAATGAGAAGAACAAACTATAGGATGCAAATATCAAGCAAGCTGAAGAACCGAAGGATTTAAGAGCCCAATTATCGGATGCTTTGAAGGAGAACAAGAAGCTGAAAGGCGGCATATTCAGTATGCTCCTTAACCTATCTGTCACACGGTCTCCTATTTGAAAATTTTACAAGTTTGCTTCTGTAGGTGTGCTAACCGAACGTCCCGAAGGAGAAGTGTCTGTATTCCAAGGCGACCTGCTACAAGAGCTGTCCAAAGTGCACGAGCAAGCTCGAAAAGCATTGAGGAACATGGCGAAGGCTTTATGGCCATCCGATCCCCCTCCAGGAAGTATGGATGAGCTTGCGAATTTATTCAAGGGAGCTCGTCGCTGTTTGGAGCTATGGAAGATATCAGCATGTCGGGAAGGCACCCGAGAAGCCTGGGCCATGGTGAAAACATGGTATACCAAGCTTGATCCGAATCATATGGCCCGGGTTGGACCTCGGGACTAGATGGACAAGAAATTCCTATGAGCTTAGTGTACGAACAAGTGAAAATAGCCGCTAATTTTTCTCATCAGGATTGTAAACTAGACAACCTACTAAAGGGTCTAGAGGAAGAAGAAGTAAGAAGAAGTTTATGAGTCCAAGTAGTAGTGTACTTTATCGGCAAACTTATCTCCAGCCGAATTGTAAAACGGTTGTCATGGCAGACTTTCTTCTTCGACCTCCAGCACCCAAGGTTTGGAGTGTTTCCGGATATGGTACTGTTGGTAAACACCAAGGTATGCTCGGAAACTAGGCAGTCCAGTCGTAGTTGCTTAAACAAACAATTTGTATTTGGGGAGTTATGGTATATTACATTTGATCATAAGAAACATATTTCAGAGAGAATAGTTCCATTAAGGGTTCCTTTCCTTGGGCTAGCATGCGTTTTTGCGCAAGCATAAGCTGTGGTGCGGGAAATCACAGTATGCATTATAATTTGGGGGCGTGTATTGCAACGAGGGTAGTTTGTCGCTTGTCCGCCGGCTGATTATTTCCTTAAGAATGCTAGCTTTCGACTTCACCCGTCTGAGGTACACGTCCGGATTACCCGCCTGTAACAATCGCAGAGGTGCTCCCTTTATGCCCTAGCCAAGCAAGCGGGAACGTAGGGCATAAACACAGGAGCCAGGCAACCCATCTTGGCAAAAACTTAAGTCATAAAGGTGCATATAATGGCGAATACAAGACGCATATGAGTAGACAACACATATATACGGTGAGCTTGACACTCCAAAATAATAATCACAATAAGCTTCTGCGAAAAGAAGCCCCCAGGTATTATGGGGTATGTACATTTAATGATGTATATCCCTTGAGTGTATGGTTTACTCGAACACTGGTAGCAGTCGTACAAAAACTAAAAAGACAGAAAAAAGGGGAGAGGGAGAAAAGAAAAGACGAAAAAGGTTATAAGTGTGAACTTAGGCATAGAATCTTCAAAGTCGACCAACGTTCCATGGGTTTGGTTCCAAATGATTATCCGAAGCATTGCGAAGGCGATAGGCTCCTCCAGTGAGAACTTCATCTATGATGAAGGGACCCTCCCATTTGGGCTTGATCTTGTCCTTTTTCTTCTCTGGTAGGCGTAGGACAAGCTCACCGGCATTATAAGTCTTTGCCGGTACTTCTCTACTTTGATATCGCCGAGCTTGCTGTTGGTAAAACGCGGAAAGGGCCTTCGTGACATCGCGCTCCTCCTCCAAGCCGTCCAGATCGTTCTGCCGGTCGAGCTCGACCTCTCTCTCTTCATACATGCACACTCGAGGTGAGTCATGAATAATGTCGCAAGGCAATAATGCCTCGACACCGTAAACCATGAAAAAAAGGTGTGTATCCGGTCGTGCGATTGGGCGTGGTACGCAGGCCCCAGAATAAAGAATCAAGTTCTTCGACCCAGTGCTTGTCTGACTCATGAAGTGATCGCACTAGTCTGGGTTTAATGCCACTCATTATCAAGCCATTAGCCCGTTCGACCTGATTGTTTGTCTGAGGGTGATATATGGAGGCGTAATCAAGCTTGATGCCCAAATTAGCGCACCAGGTTTTCACCTCATCGACGGTAAAGTTAGAACTGTTGTCAGTAATGATACTATGCGGGACACCATAACGGTGTACAACACCGGAGATGAAGTCTATAACCGGTCCGGCTTTGACCATTTTGACTGGTTTGGCTTCTATCCACTTAGTGAATTTGTCGACCATAACCAGTAAATATTTCTTCTTATGGCTACCCGCTTTAAGGGGTTCGACCATGTATAGTCCCCAGACTGCAAAAGGCCAAGTAATGGGGATTGTTCTTAAGGTAGTGGGCGGCATATGGCTTTGATTGGCGAAAAGCTGGCATCCAACACATCACTGTACGAGGTCTTGTGCGTCTTCTCGGGCCGTGGGCCAAAAGAAACCCATACGGAAGGCCTTACTTACAAGGGCCCGAGCTGCAGCATGATGGCCACCAAGACCGGTGTGTATTTCAGCCAAGAGCTGTCGTCCTTCTTCTTCGGAGATACACCTTTGGAGTACTCCAGTGGTACTTTTCTTGTACAGTTCCCCCTCATGGACTTTATAGGCCCTCGAGCGTCGAACAATGCGATGGGCCTCCGTCTGGTCATCAAGGATCTCATTCCTAGTAAGGTAGGCAAGGAATGGTTCAGTTCGCGGGGCAATTACAACCATGATTTCATGAGCCGATGATGTCACTTTGGTGCATGAACCCCCGACGATATCGGGACTATGTTCGGAATCTGGGGGTATGATCGGTTCTGGAATAGTGTTACCGCTATTGTCCTGCCACACAATGGATGGCTTGAAGAGCCTCTCCATGAAGGTGTTAGGCGGGACGGGTTCACGCTTTGCACCCATGCGGGCAAGTATGTCCGCAGCTTGATTACTCTCTCGAGCCACATGATGAAACTCGAGCCCTTCAAAACGAGTTGATATTTTGAGTACGGCGTTGCGGTAAGCCACCATCTTCAAATCTTTTGCGTCGAAGAATCTGTTTATCTGAGATATTGTGAGGTTTGAATCCCCACGTACTTCGAGGCATTGCATGCCCATGGAGATGGCCATTCAGAGACCGTGCAAAAGGGCCTCGTATTTGGCTGCATTGTTAGAGTCTGTGTATAGTATTTGGAGCACATAATGGATTACGTCTCCTGTGGGGGATGTCAAGACGACACCAACCCCCAAACCAGCTAACATTTTAGAGCCGTTGAAGTGCATCACCTAGTTGGAATATGTGTCTCTTTAGGGAGTTCGGCCTCTGTCCATTCGGCGACGAAGTCAGGCAACACCTGAGATTTGATAGCTTGGCGTGGCTTGTAAATTATTTCAAATGGTAAGAGCTCAATGGTCCATTTGGCAATCCGGCTGATGGCGTCCCGATTTTTTATAGTATCGTTAAGTGGCACTTCGGAGGCCACTGTGATCGAGCACTCTTGAAAGTAGTGCGGCAGCTTGCGGGATGCCATAAAGACCGCATATGCTATCTTTTGATAATGCGGGTATAGGGATTTGCATGGTATAAGAACCGTTGATATATAATATACTGGTTTTTGAAGTGGGAATTTATGTCCCTCCTCATCTCGTTCGACGATGAGTACCGCAGTCACCACCTGGTGAGTTGCCGATATGTAGAGAAGCATCGGTTCACTCACATTTGGTGTGGCCAAGATTGGGTTACTTGCTAACAGAGCTTTTGTTTCTTCCAGTTCGGCTGTGGCAGTGTCTGTCCACACGAAGTGGTCAGTGCGGTGGAGCAAGCAATATAATGGCAACGCCTTTTCCCCTAGTCTGGAGATAAAATGTCTTAAAGCTGCCACGCACCAAGCTAATTTTTAGACCTTCTTGAGGTCTATTGGTGTTGCCAACTTTGACACGGCTCGGATTTTAGTGGGGTTTGCTTCGATTCCTCTATTGGAGACAATGAACCCAAAGCATCTTTTCGGCTGGAACGCCGAAAACGCATTTTTCCGGATTGAGCCATATGTCATATGCTTGGAGGTTGTCGAATGTAAGGCATAAGTCATCTACAAATGAATTGGCATGTTCGGTTTTCATGACTACGTCATCTACATATGCCTCCACAGTTTTGCCGATCTACTTTTCCAGGCATGTTTGAATCATGCGTTGGTAGGTTGCGTCGCCGTTCTTGAGCCCGAAAGGCATGGTGTTGAAGTAGAAGGGCCCATACGGAGTGATGAATGCTGTGGAGGCTTGGTCGGATTCCTTCATCCTAATTTGGTGGCATCCGGAATATGCGTCAAGGAAGCACAAGGAATCGCGTCATGCGGTTGCGACAATAATCTGGTCAATTCGAGGCAGTGGGAAGGGGTCCTTAGGGCAAGCCTTATTAAGATCTTTGAAATCGACACACGGGCGCCAGGATTTATCCTTCTTAGGTACCATGACTAGGTTTGCTAGCCAGTCCGGATGTTTGATCTCTCTTATAAACCCGGTTTCAAGTAGGTTGGCTAGGTCCTCCCCCATAGCCTGTCGTTTGGGTTCGAATCGGCGCAGAGTTTGCTTGACTAGTTTGTATCCTTTCAGTATATTGAGACTATGCTCGGCCAATCTGTGTGGGATACCTGGCATATCCGAAGGGTGCCAGGCAAAAATGTCCCAGTTCTCGCACAGGAATGCGCGTAATGCGGTGTCCACCGTTGGATCTAGCTGTGCCCCAATGGAAGCTGTTTTCTTGGGGTCCGTCGGGTGAACTTGAAATTTGACTATTTCGTCTGCTAGCTTGAAGGAAGTAGATTTGGGTCCCTTATCGAGGATTACATCGTCCCTATCTACTGTAGAACGTAGAGTGGTTAATCCCTCAGCCGCAAGGGCCTTGGATAATGCCTCAAGGGCCAGAGAGTCGGTTTTGTTTTCAACGTGGAGTGCTATGTCCGGATCACTGGTGACAGTGATAATTCCATTGGGCCCTGGTATTTTGAGCTTCATATACCCATAATGGGGTATGTCTTGGAAGCGCATGAATGCGTCTCGCCCCACCAAAGCGAGATACGCGTTGTTGAATGGTGCCACATGGAAGAGTAACTCTTCGGACCAGTAGTTCTCCAGCGTGCCGAATACCACGTCGAGTTTGATTTTTCCTGAGCATATGGCCTCCCGACTAGTGATAATATCACGAAAGGTTGTGTTACTTTCCTCAACGCGACTTCTGTCCATTTGCATTTTGTTGAGCGTGTCCTCGTAGATGAGGTTCAGTCCGCTACCGCCATCCATGAGCACTTTAGTGAGCCAAAAGTCGTCCACGATTGGGTTTAGGACCAAAGCGACTGGTGCCCGGACTGAGCGGGCTCTTGGTTCATCATCATCGTCGAAAGTGATCGTCGTGTCGTTCCAAGGATTTACTGCTGCCATGTGGCAAACCTATGCAAGGTCGTGGAGCGCCCTTTTGCGCCAATTATTTGAAGAAAAGGTCTCGAAGATCGTGAATACTTCAGGATCATTGTCCTCCGAAGAGTAGTTCTCTGGAGTGTGGTTAGTGAGGATGCCCTCGCAACTCTTGGCCACCTGCCGGAGTATCCAACATGCTCGGAGGCTATGTGTTGGTTCGCTATTCGGTGTCATGTGAATTTTACATGGCTTGTCGAGCCATTCCTCGAGGACGGTTCTATTCCCCGTAACGGGTTTAATTTTCTTGTCCACGGGATGATGATAGGGTGCTCCCCGGGGGTGCATCCTCTTTTCCCGTCCGGGGGATGGCCTAAAGGCATGTGGTTCCCAGCGGGCTGTCTGGGTTTTCCAGGCACTTTCCATTGCGCAGTACTTCTGTACTATGTTTGCCAAATCGGCAAAGTGCAGTACGCAACGACGGTTGAGGGCATTAAGGATTCCCTCATCCATGCAATTGTTGCAAAATAACGAGATCGCGTCTGAGAGAGTCCTGGATTAGGGGGTCCTCGGACAACCGGACTATATGCTTATGTCGGACTGTTGCACTATGAAGATACAAGATTGAAGACTTCGTCCCGTCTCCGGGTGGGACTCTCCTTTGTGTGGAAGGCAAGCTTGGCGATTCGGATATGTAGATCTCCTTCTCTGTAACCGACTTTGTGTAACCCTAGCCCCTTCCAGTGTCTATATGAACCGGAGGGTTTAGTCCGTAGGACAACAACAATCATAATCATAGGCTAGCTCCTAGGGTTTAGCCTCTACGATCTCGTGGTAGATCAACTCTTGTAATACTCATACCATCATGATCAATCAAGCAGGAAGTAGGGTATTACCTCCATAGAGAGGGCCCGAACCTGGGTAAACATTGTGTCCCCCGCCTCCTGTTACCATTAGCCTTAGACGCACAGTTCGGGACCCCCTACCCGAGATCCGTCGGTTTTGACACCAACATTGGTGCTTTCATTGAGAGTTCCACTGTGTTGTCGCGGTAAGGCTTGATGGCTCCTTCAATCATCTACAACGATGTGATCCAGGGTGAGGTTTTCCTCCCCGAACAGATCTTCGTATTCGGCGGCTTCGGACTGCAGGCCAACTCGCTTGGCCATCTGTAGAAAATCAATAGCTACGCCCCTGGCCATCAGGTCAGGTTTGGAAGCCTGAACTGCACCGCCGACATCCCTGGAGACTTGATCTTCGACGGATTTGAACCCATGACAGGTGCGCTGAACAGTCACAGTGAGCATGACTTAGATCTGCCGTCGGATGGTGTTCGGGAGATCACACCTGCGGTTGCCCTGGCTCTTAAACCGGAGAAGATAGTGCCATCCAAGGACGAGTGGATGGACCCCGCCACGGAGGCTACACACTCAGCGGCGATAAAGCCGAACACAGACTTCACCTTCAATAAAGTTTGCCTCATCGGACCCCCAGACTCGTCTTTGGCCGCAGGCTCCGAACCCCACGCATCCGTGCCCGTCGAAGCTGATTGGGCACCGATCAAGGAGTTTACCTCCGCAGATATCTTTCAGCACTCACCCTTGGGCGACGTGCTAAATTCATTAAAATCCCTCTCCCTATCAGGAGACTCTTGGCCGAACTATGTCCGGCTTGAGTGGGAAGTGGGCGACGAAGAAATTCGTTCCCCACCCACCATGCACTTAATAGACACTATTGATGACTTAACCGACATGCTTGATTTCGACTCCGAAGACATCGACGGCATGGACGACGATGCCAGAGAAGAACAGGAACCACCGCCTACAAGGCACTGGACAACTACCTCATCATATGATATATATATATGGTGGACACGCCCAAAGAAAGCAATGGCAATGAGGCAATGGAGGATAATCCCCTTGAGCAATCTAAGCGCCGGCGGCGCCGCTCTAAGCCCCGCCATATCAAAAATGATGATACCGGCACAAGAGACAACAACACTCCGGATGGTGCCGAAGACAAAAACAATCCCGCCCAGCCAAGCTTCGAGCAAGCCGGACAGGAGGATGGGCAAGTTAGCCCTGATAAACAAGCAATGGATGGAGACTCGGAGGATGACAACTACATGCCCCTCTCCAAAGACGAGGTGAGCCTCGGCAACGAATAATTCACCGTGCCTGAGGATCCCGTCGAGCAGGAGCGCTTCAAGTGCTGGCTTATAGCCACTGCAAAAACCCTGAAGAAAAAGCAGCAGCAGCTTCAAGCTGATCAAGTTCTGCTAACTGATAGATGGACCGAGGTCCTGGCAGCCGAGGAATACGGACTCGAGCGCCCAACCAAAAGTTACCCAAAGCGCAGTTTGTTACCTCAATTTAAGGAGGACGCACTAGAGCCTACACTACCAGCACAGGATGCGGCTGAACGGCCACCTCATGGCCAAGACAAAGCGGCGTATCAGCCCGAACACCAGCCCGCACCCTGTCGCCAATCAAACAAAAACACTAAGGCCCGGGGCTACACGCAGGACCTGTGAGACGTGTTGGAAAACAAAGCAGGATAGTCAAGATCGATCTACGGATCACGGGGGTGCACCCTAATGCATGACGATGATCACCATGCTGGATACACTAAATACAAATCCGTCCGGGCCGAATACAACCGACCAGACTCATTTGAATGGCGTCGTGATGTAGCCCGGCATAGAGGCGCCGCACACCACCTATGCTTCACTGATGAAATGGATCATGAGTTCCCAGAAGGGTTTAAACCCGTGAACATAGAATCATATGATGGGACAACATACCCCACGGTATGGATTGAAGATTTCCTTCTCCACATTTACATGGCCTGCGGCGATGATCTACATGCCATCAAGTACCTCCCACTAAAACTCAAGGGACCGGCTCAGCATTTGCTCAATAGTTTGTCGGCAAACTCCATTGGAAGTTGGGAGAACCTGGAAGACGCATTCCTGGATAACTTCTAGGGCACTTATGTGCGACCACCGGATGCTGATGATTTAAGCCACATTACCCAACAGCCCGAAGAGTCAGCTAGGAAATTCTGGACTCGGTTCCTAACTAAAAAGAAGCAAATTGTCGATTGTCCGGATGCCGAAGCCCTAGCGGCCTTTAAGCATAACATCCGCGACGAATGGCTTGCCCGACACCTCGGCCAAGAGAAGCCGAAGTCCATGGAAGCCCTCACGACACTCATGACCTGCTTTTGTGCGGGTAAGGATAGCTGGCTGGCTCGCAGCAACAGCACATCGAGAAATCCTGGCACCTCGACACAAGCATCGCAACAATGGCGATAACGTCGAAGACACGACCGCCAATGCCGGATTCAGTGGCTCTAAGTCCGGTCAAAGGAAAAAGCCATTCAAAAGAAACAATCTGGGCCCGTCCAGTCTGGACCGCATACTCGATCGCTCATGTCAAATTCATGGCACCCCCGATAAACCAGCCAACCACACCAACAGAGAATGCTGGGTGTTCAAACAGGCTGGCAAGTTGAATGCCGAAAACAAGGAAAAGGGGCTGCATAGCGATGATGACGAGGAGCCCCGGCCGCCGAACACAGGAGGACAGAAGAAATTACCTCCCCAAGTGAAAATGGTAAACATGAAATGCGCAACCCATATTCCCAAGCGGGAACGGAAGCGTGCACTAAGGGATGTCTACGCAATGGAGCCAGTCGCCCCAAAGTTCAACCCATGGTCTTCTTGTCCGATCACTTTCGATTATAGGGACCATCCGACCAGCATCCGTCATGGCGGTTCGGCCACATTGGTCCTCGACCCCATCATCGACGGATTCCACCTTACAAGAGTCCTTATGGACGGTGGTAGCGGCCTGAACCTGCTCTATCAGGATACAGTGCACAAAATGGGCATCGATCCCTCAAGGATCAAACCCACCAAAATCACCTTTAAAGGTGTCATACCAGGTGTAGAGGCATGTTGCACAGGCTCAATCACACTGGAAGTGGTCTTCGGATCCCCAGACAACTTCCGAAGCGAGGAGTTAATCTTTGATATCGTCCCCTTCCGTAGTGGTTATCATGCACTACTAGGACGAACCGCATTTGCTCGATTCAATGCGGTGCCACATTACGCCTATCTCAAGATCAAGATGCCCGGACCTCGCGCGGTTATAACAGTCAATGGAAACACAGAGCGCTCCCTCCGTAGAGAGGAGCACATTGCGGCCCTCGCCGTAGAAGTATAGAGCAGCCTTCTTAGGCAGATCTCCAATTCGGCAACAAAGCCCCCGGACATCGCTAAGCGAGTCCGAACTACTATGCAACTGGATCGTCCGGCACGTCCAGAGCTCGCCTAGCAATTCGGCCTCTGTCCTAGTCCTAGTCAAGCGGTGAGATTTGTGCCGCGCGTACATAATTACGCACTTAAAATACCATGGGCATAGGCGGAGGCACGGCTACAATGCGGTCCACAATGTGGCTCAACCGCTCGAGGACCCGTACACCTTTCCCCTTATTTTTTCTTTCAGGCCTCTATTTTCTAGAGGCTCCTACGGTAGCCATATTATCGGACCCGTCACGGGACAACAACACCAAGGAGGCGAGGAGCTTTGGCATACAAGGGAATCCCCAGATGGTCTCTGATAACGATTGCTATACCCGTTTTACATACCCACTCGCAGCTCGCTCTTGGTTAAGACATGTCAAATAGTCCTATTCTGCTTATCACATTGCTTCTATACATACGCCTTGACGTATTATTGAAATAACAATCGAAAATAATGTACAATGTCAGCTTATTATTACATTTCTTTAGTTTTTTCCTTGGCTGTTTATTTATTACAAATTGCACCGTGCATTCTGGTATCAGTCCGCCAGGGGCTTCAGTGTACCCCATAACACGGAAGAAAAGTCCAAACACTTTCAACAGTATGACACCCCGAACTTATAGCATTATATGCATCAGCTCCGAATCATGTCTTGGGTCAATAGTTGGGTTTGCCCGGCTCCCATGTTTTGCTGCCTTACATTCCGCTACATCGGCTAAGGTGGCATAGGGAGAACTACTGTGATTGTGTCCCGATTCTTCCGGACGAGCACCTCAGTAGAGAAAGCCGAAAACTGGCTGTCATGATGCAGCGAGAGTTGGTCGCTGTTCGAGAGGTCTCAAATCCTTAAAGATTTTTTCCGTTTTGGGCGAGGAATCGGCCTTGTCCGATTTAGGCGTGTATAGAGCCCCAAGTTCGCCCTTCCGAATACCAAAGGCTACGCCAAAATTTAAATTATAGACTTCTATGGCTAAGTGAGAGTGATAAAGCTGTATAGTCTGATTGCCTTGTTCGTTGCGCTAAACACCTCCTTAAAGGACCAAAAATGTGGATAAAGAGTGTTTAGATTTATCCCGAACCCCCCGGTACTAGTTACATGGGGGCAGAAGCCGACGACTGGCCAACTCTCAGATTTTATAAACGGCCGCACAGAAGGTAAAATTCTAAATCAATAAGCGTTATATAGCGCAAATGAACTTGTTTTCATATTACAGGATCAAATGAGTACATTCATTCAAATATTACATCCTTAGCACATTCCTCCGCCACAAGGCGGGCACCCGTCAGGACACTGTCATAATACTTTTCGGGGTGGCGATGCTCCTTGCCCTTCGGCGGCCCCTCCGTCACCAGCTTCTCGGCATCCATCTTCGCCCAGTGCACTTTCGCGCGGGCGAAGGCCCTGCGTGCACCTTCAATGCAGACTGGCCGCTTTATGACTTCAAGCCACGGGCAGGCATTTACAAGACGCTTCATCAGGCTGAAGTAGCTACTGGGCAAGGGCTCGGCAGGCCACAGCCAGAATATAAGGTCCTTCATGGCCACTTCAGCCGCCTTGTGCATTTCGACAAGTTGCTTCAGCTGGTCGCTCAAGGGCATCGGATGTTCGGTCCTAATATATTGAGACCAGAACAACTTCTCCGTCGATCTCCCTTCTTTGTCCCGGTGGAACTCCGCGGCATCCGATATGCTGCGCAGCAGATCTGCGAACGCTCCTTGAGAGCTCCGAATTCGGGTAAGTAAAAGGAAAGTCTCCTTCACATGCTTGCTTTGCATAATGAATGCCTTACCCGCCGCTCTCTTCTTGGCCGCCTGAATCTCCTGGAGGGCCCTTTGGGCTTCGGCCTTGGCGTCTCGCACACTCTAGAGTGCCTCAGCAAGCTCGGACTCTAGCGTCTTAGAGTCACGCTCAAAGGACTCGTATTTTTTGACAAAATCCTGGAGTTCTTGCTGTACCTCGTCGACACGGGCCTCTTGCTTCTCGCGCTCGGTGCATTCCTTGGCCGTTTTGTCTTTGGCCTCGGTCAGCGCCTTCTTAAGGGCCGCCACTTCGGTCGTGACCCCTATTAAAATTCATGACGCTCCTATTAGCGTCAACAATTTTTTCTTTATAAATATATAGACGGGGTATTGTGTACCTTTGTTTTTCTCGAGCTGCCTCTTCATGAGGCCGAGCTCTTCCTCGGTCCGCTCCAGGTCCTACTTCAGTCCGGAGACCTTCGCAGTACGAGCGGCAGTGGCCAGCAGCGACGCCTGCTTATTCACATAGTCATATTCTGATTAGACTCCTGTGGATGTTATTTGATCCTCTGTTCGGCCTTTCTTTCTGAACACCAAATAGAGCATCAGGGGCTACTGTCTATACCGTGATATTTTCTTACAATTTTATTACTTACCTCAAAGCCTGTTAGGAGGCTGCCGCAGGCTTCAGTCAATCCGCTTTTGGCAGACCGGACCTTCTCAATCACCATATTCATAAGAGTACGGTGTTCTTCATCAATGGAAGCGCCTCCAAGCGCTTCCAACAAGTTGTCCGATGCCTCTTGATGGACAAAGGACATCAGCACGGGCGGCTCGCCCCCCTTAGGGAGAGGCTGCTTGCCTGTATCCAGAACCACTCGGGGTTCCGGAGCAGTATCCGGCTGGGGGACAAACTTGTTGCGTCCCCCGTCATCAGAATCCATGGGGGTCTTCCCTCCCATGTTCCCGGCGTTTGGGATTTCGCCTTGGGGCGTCTCTAGAATAGTCTCCCCCTAGTCTGGTATCCTCTGAGACAACACCTCGGTATCGTCCGCGGGCTTGGGGGAGGAGGCTGTCGGGAGTGAATCGCTATTCATCGCCGACAGGCCCAGAGACCCATCCGAAGAGGATACGTTGATGTGGGCTTTGGCCGGACTACACGAGCATGTTTGTCATGACAAGAAGCAATAAAGCAAAGCATACCAGAAGTATTATAGTGTCCGGATACTTACGACTTCGCCAGGGGCTTGTCCCTGGGCAACCACTCCTCACTGTTGTAGGCGGCTGTGGTGGAGTGGTCCGGAGGGAGGGTATTTCCTTTCTTGGACCCTTCGCCCCCCCCCCCCCAGTCGGGGCGGCCTTCCTTTTCTTTTCCCCCCGGTTGGGGGGGGGGATTTCCTCTTCCTCGTCCTTGTTTTTGTTGGAGGAGCCTGCCTAGATGTCTTTGGATGATGAGTCCGATACAACCTTGCGCCAGAGACCTTTCCTGGTCCCCGCGGCCTTCTTCTTTGCCTGCTTCTCCGGCACCTCATAGGGCACCGGAAACAACATATTCGTTAGAAGAGGCGATGCTGGATCTTCAGGTAGCGGAGCCAGACAGTCAATCCGCTCTGCTATCGCTGCCCAGTCCTGTTAGATTGGCATGAAGGTTTAGATTCCTCCCACGGGTGTGCTAGTAAAAGGCACATCTTGCAAAATATAAGAACTCACCGGATTGGCGGGGTGCTTTGCGCTGAGTCCGTGATCTTCGGCTATGGGTGGTGGTACCTCGGTGGCCTTGAACAACACCTTCCAGACATCTTCGTGCGTCGTGTCAAAGATCTCTTGCATCGTCTGGTGTTCGGCCGGGTCGAACTCCCACATATTGAAAGCCCGTCTCTAACACGGAAGGATCCGGCAGAAGAGCATGACCTGGACCATGTTGACAAGCTTGATTTTCTTGCTTATCATATTTTTGACGCAGGTCCGAAGTCCGGTCAGCTCCACTGATGAGCCCCACCTTCGCACTTCGCTTGCTGGACGACCACCACCTTCGGCTTCACGTTGAAGGTCTTCAGCCATAGGCCGATGGGGCGTAATGCGAAGGAAGGCCTCACACATGACGATAAACACCGAGATGTTGAGGATGAAATTGGGGGCCAGATCATGGAAGTCCAGCCCGTAGTAGAACATGAGCCCACGGACAAATGGGTGGAGGGGGAATCCCAGTCCGCGGACAAAGTGAGAGAGAAACACTACCCTCTCCTGAGGCTTCGGGGTAGGGATGATCTGCCCTTCGGTAGGGAGCCGGTGCGCGATGTCTGCGGCCAGGTATCCGGCCTCCCGAAGCTTCATGATGTCCTCCTCCTTAACGGAGGAGGCCATCCACTTGACTCCCGCTCCGGACATACTTGGAATGACTTTGCGGAGAAGAGAAAGCTTGGGCGCTAGAGCTCGAGCGAGGGAGAATGGATGAGCAGAGGAAGAAGAAGGCATGGGTGGGAAAAGATGAATCCTTATCTCTTTATAAAGGCGGTAGAAACCATGTGCCTCCCCACTTGCAATGTAAACTCGCTTATTCCCCAAGCATCGTGTTGATGGTGCGGTTAGGTTACCCAGACCCATATTGATGAGAATCCCGTGATAAAGGGGACACGATCTCTGCTTCGACAAAACATGCCAATGAAACCGCCTCGCAATATGTGCAGTAGCAGGTTGAGAAAACAGTTCGAATAATGACCGGGCCGGGGCGTGATGTCACACTATGAAAAATTTGTCAGCAGATTAGATTTGTGGAATATTGTGCTCTCTACGGTGGTATGTGGAATTTGTTTTGCAGAGCCGGACATGATCCTTGTGTTCAAGATCTCCTATGGAGTATTCGGAGAAGGAACCCGCCTTGCAATGCCGAAGACAATCTGTGCGCCGGACTCATCGTCATTGAAGCCTGGTTCAGGGGGTACTGAGGGAGTCCTGGATTAGGGGGTCCTCGGACAGCCGGACTGTATGCTTATGCCAGACTGTTGGACTATGAAGATACAAGATTGAAGACCTCGTCCCGTGTCCGGGTGGGACTCTCCTTTGCGTGGAAGGCAAGCTTGGCGATTCGGATATGTAGATCTCCTTCTCTGTAATCGACTTTGTGTAACCCTAGCCCCTTCCGGTGTCTATATAAACTGGAGGGTTTACTCCATAGGACAACAACAATCATAATCATAGGCTAGCTCCTAGGGTTTAGCCTCTACGATCTCGTGGTAGATCAACTCTTGTAATACTCATATCATCAAGATCAATCAAGCAGGAAGTAGGGTATTACCTCCATAGAGAGGGCCCGAACCTGGGTAAACATTGTGTCCCCCGCCTCCTGTTACCATTAGCATTAGACGCACAGTTCGGGACCCCCTACCCGATATCCTATGGTTTTGACAGTGAAAACATCATTGTCACAACAATCCTTGATCTTGTTTTTAACAAGTAGGAATCTAGCCAAAAAATGGTGGACTGTTTCCTAAGGCTGCTGCCGCACATACATTAACTCTCATATGCCCGGAGGATAGGAGTTGCTTGGGGAATATTGCTTGTGGTGGGTGGGTGGATTCAAATCCAAACCCTAACCCACTGAGAAGTCCGGATTCTGAAGAATCTCCGAGGTTACGGGCCTGGGCTCCGGAGCATTCGGTGCGTTTTTAGGCTCAACGCCCGATTCCATGTTCGGAGGACAAGAAGTGTCTTCCAGAAGATGGGAGTCCGGTTCTCCGAGCTCGGAAACCCGAACATACTTTGTTCTCAATGTAGGATAAGAGTCATTGTCGGCTTGTTCCTCCCACAATTACCACATGACGAGTGATCGGCGGAGATCGGATTTCTCTATGATCGGGTTTAAGCCCAATCCGATCATAGTCGATTGTGACCCCTGGGGCGGTGATGCGATCTAGGAGTTCGTTTAAGGCCGATACATCTGCTGGATCCATCTTGTCGGAGTATTCAGGGCTGACACGGAGGAGATTTTTGGCGATGAGTTGGGTTGCTTCTGGCTTAACGGTCGGGCGAGCGCCCATGATGAAGCTGCCAAGACGGAGGGTTTGCCCTAAAGCTAGGGTTTCTCCGGAAGTGATGGTGTCCTTGATGACAAGGCGAGCCATCAATCCTTCTGTCGACGGCACAGAGGAACTCTCAATGAAAGCACTAATGTCGGTGTCAAAACCGGCAGATCTCGGGTAGGGGGTCCCGAACTGTGCATCTGAGGATCGAAGGTAATAGGAGGCAGGGGACACGATGTTTACCCAGGCTCGGGCCCTCTTAATGGAGGTAATACCCTACTTCCTGCTTGATAGAGTTTGATGAGTATAGGGGTTACAAGAGTTGATCTACCTCGAGATCATAATGGCTAAACCCTAGACGTCTAGCATGTATGATTGTGTTCGCCCCTACGGACCTAACCCTTCGGCTTATATAGGCACCGGAGGGGACTAGGGTTGTCACATAGGCCAGCTCTCCGAGGACCCCATAATCCAGGACTCCCTCAATGGGTAGTCGTTAAGCTATTGGGTCTGGTTTTGGATCCAATAACCCGCTAACAGCCACGACCAATGCGGATTTTCCATGTGTAAATTTCTCACTGGCCAGAGGAACCACGTGCCGGCTCACGGTTGGGACAGATGTCATCGACTCATTAGGCGGAAGGCGCCAATGATACGTCGACACGTGGCACGGCCCAACAGAGGCCCATTCCGGTGAAAAGGCCGGCCCGTTTGACTTGGTCAAAAGGTAGCGGACCGGCGCACGGAAAGCCTGTTAACGGCATGTTCGCATATAGCCCATTTACAGCCCGCGAAGTCACGGCCCGTTACGGCCTATACGAATTAGGCCCAGTAGCGTCCTCTAGGCCATGCAATATGATTCCAGCCCATTGTAACTTTCGGCCCACGTATGGCCCATGACATCTTTCGGCCCATATGAGGCCCTTTGTCACTCTTGGCCCATTAACGGCCCATTATTCCATTGGGCCGTTTCCAACCTGTGTTATCTTTCAGCCTTCACAGGGCCCATTTATTCTTGGGCTCATTTCTAGCAGTCAGTTACTTACGACCCGTTACTGGCCTTTTCTGCTTGTGGGCCAAATCCAACCCATGGTTACAGTCGGCTTGTTTGTGGCCCATTAATCTGTTGGGCCATTTTCATAGCATCATCAAATACGTCCGATTAATTATGGCACGTTATGGTCGGCCCATGAACGGACGATTCCAGCTCTAGCCCGTTTATGACCCATAATGCGGTCTGTTATTGGCCCATGTTTGGCCAATCGATCATACGGCCCGTAGAAGGCCCATTGATGCTACGGCCCGTATAAGGCCCATTGTTTCTACGGCCCGTAGAGGGCCCATTGTTTCTACGGCCCGTAGGAGGCCCATCGTCACTACAGTAAATATGTAGCCCATGGTTACTGTGGCCTAGTTTTAAAAAATAGGTTATTGCGGCCACTAGCAAACCGCGGAAAAAGAACTGCACTGACTACAAGCAAACAAATAAAGAAAACAACAAGGAAATAAATAAGCAAGCAACTTACGCTAGGCTATCACGGCTATTACACATATTACATCCACTGGTCAAAGTTCGCCACCAGTGCCAATATAGGGAACAAAGCAGCACATCACATACACTTGTTATGAAAGTTGGTGAACAATGCAAATACACTCCGCAGCAAAACAAGTCCAAAACTGAAACCACTTCTGAAGAGCTCAAGATACAATATCCTAGGTAACCACAATGCTAGAAAGATGCTTAGCAAGCTTACTAACTTTCTCTTGTTTGGCCCTTAAATCCTCCAGCGCTTGCTGTTGCACCAGAAAGTATGCATCTGAATTCTGCACGGACTTCCTCGGTCCTTTGGCTTCTTGCCGCAACACAGCTGACTGATGCTTTTCAGCTTGTAGCTAAGACTGAAGAAGAAAAAGTGATTCAGGCAGCAAGCTCGAAGAGCTTATGCCAGCAGTAGTGGCCAGTAACTCGAACACCACATCAACACATGACTTTTGGGTTGTCTCACTATCATCAAGATAGTTTTTATCAGCTTTCTTGGAGACTAACGGGGATGTCTCACTATCTTGAACCTTAACCGCATTACTTTCCTTTACCGTTGCATAGCGGGGTACTCTTCTCCAATATTTTGTCCGCATTCTAAAAAAGAAACAAGCAGACACGTCACGGGTTTACCATTTTGTATATGAAAATCATTTTGGTAAATCAATTCAGTAGTAAAGTGGACAGGATAATAGCATGAAACAAACACACACACACACACATATATATATATATACATATATATACATACCATGGTCACTGTATGGTCTACATCATTCTAGTTTTTGTTGCCAAATCAAGATAGAGACACAATTCAAATAATATCTGTTTAAGAGAAAGCAGAATAGATAGAATATAAGTGTGGGAAACTATAGAGCAAAAACAACACTTGTAATGTACATGACATGAGAACATAACTGTTTATTCAATTGAAACTGAAATCAACATAGAGCAAGTTACAACATCAAACCAACTAAAGAAACAGGTTTAAAACATACCTGTTGCGCCACCGGATTTTAAATTCCATCCTTCAAATTTAAAAATAGTTGGTATGAGTAAATATAGTGATGCAAGAGCAAAGGAGTAGGAACCATAGCTACAGAACCTGACCAGAGAACAATTCTTCTTCTGCTTTAACCGTTGAGTTGGGAATTGGAGTGGTGGTCCTCGTGCTTTGGGCACTGCAGTTCCCTTACTAATTGCTCGTGTTTGTGTGCTCTGTGGTGGAGATAGTGATGTGTCAACTGGAACTGGGTTACTATATGCTGGTTTTGGGGTGAGAAGGGGTGTAGCTAGTTCTCTGTCCAACTGGGTAGGGGTACAATCTGTGAGAGTCTGGGTTATGTATGGTGGGGCTGGTTCTTGGGCAAGTACAACCATGGTTCTATCTACATCGACTGGAAGCACTATCTTTTTTGAAGACCGTCTTGTTACTCCCTTAGATACTGCCATCACCGTCTCCAATTCAAATGGCCGATAAACAAGAAAAGTAATTGAATGTACAAACATTGTAAGATAGACAGGTGCAATGGATAGTGGGGAATAAAAGAGGGCATGAAATAATTCACATTTATGTTGTCTAACCAAACAGGATAGCATGACACAATTTCACATAATGATGGCTAACTAAACAGGATAGCATGACACAATTTCACATATATGATGGCTAACTAAAAAGGATGGAAACACACAGTTCAAAATATGATGACTATGTAAACAGGATGACATGATATAACTATATAATGTATTTATTAAATAGGTTGGCATGCCATAATTCACATACATGCCGCCTATGGAAACATGATAGTATGCCATAATTCACGGATATAATGACATAATTCAAAATATGACGACTGTAAACACTAAATAGGATGAGATGATATAACTATATGATGTCCTTATCAAATGGGTTCGCATGCCAAAATTCAGATAGAAGCTATCTGTGTAAACATGATGGCATGATATAATTCAAATACATGATTTATATAATAAGCAAGTAAGCAGATGTCAATCGTATCTATGTTGTAAAAACTAAGCAATGCAAGACAACATGCATGACATGAGTAATATAACCCTGCCAAGTTTGTGCATAGACCTCAGGGTGGAAATAGGACTGGTCATGTGTTAATCCTCCTTTGAGGAGCTATCTATAACCAGCAAGATGTCTGCTTCAACAGGTAGCATTGTCTCCTCTAAATACCTTGTTCTCACTCCAGATACTTCCATCACCGCTTCAAATGACTGATGCACATGAAGCGTAGTTGAATATACAAATGTTGTCGACAAATGGAACACGTAATACAAAAAAGGATATCATGATATAATTCACATATATGATGATTGGCTAAATAATATGGCATTGCACAATTTACATATATAATGTCTTGCAACATGATAACATTGCATGATTCACATATATAATGTCTTGCAACGAGATGGCATTGCATAATTCACATATATGGTAATTAGACACTAAACAGGTGGCATTCACACAAAGGATGTCTAAACTAAGGAAATTACATAGCAATGCAAGAGACCATATGGATGATATGAGCAACATAACCCTGCCAAGTTAGAGCATACACCTCGGGGGGGGGATAGGACTGGTCATCTATCTCTGAATCCTCCTCTGAGGAGCTATCCGTAACCAACGAGATATGCGCTTCATCAAATAGCATAGTCTGCTCTAAAGACCTTGTTTTCACTCCAGAATTTTCCATCACCGTGTGAAATGGCTGATGCACACAATGAGTAGTTGAATGTACTAACATTGTTGACAAATGTAATACGTATTGAAAAAAAGGATGGCATGATATAATTCACATATAAGATTGCTGGCTAAGTAGGATGGCATTGCAAAATTCACATATATGATGCCTGGCTAAACAAGATGGAGTTGCATAATTCACATATACGATAAAGAAACTAAACAGATGGCATTCACAAAAAAGCATGCCTAAACTAAGAAGATGACATATTTGATGTATAAAGTAAGCAATGCAAGGCACCATATGCATGATATTACCAACATCAGCATACCAAGTTAGAGCGAAGACCTCAGGGGGTAAATAGGAGTAGTCTTCTCCTTATGAATCCCCCTCAGAACAGTTATCTTCCTCTTGATTACAATCCGAAATGGATGGAGGGGGCTACCTTTGCGCCCACCATGGAGCGACATCTGCATGAAATTTTATTACCATGCAAGGCTCATCTCTTTTGCTCTACATGTTCAGTTCCATTGTGTACAATAACTGGCATGCATAGGAATATAACATAGTGAGATTATGTAAGGAGTGCACGCAGAAATCCAGAGTGATGGTAGCAAATTGTGGATAAACCCAAAACCAATGATAGCAGGCAGATAATGGCTTCAATTAAAAAATACAAATAATGGCTTCTTTACTGTTAGTTTTCCACCCAACATGAAACTGGTAGTAGACACCAGAGATTAACCAGATAGTAGATAGATACTATTGATTGCGGCCCAGATGTGTACCCAACAACCATTTAAAAACTCAAGTTTGAGCATTAGTTTGGAGCTGACTCAGAGTCTAATCGGTGAGCAAGATGATAAAGTAGCATGTAATATTAAGCGATGCATAGCATAAGCAAACACGAAAGAGCGCGACCTCTCTTGTGGACTCTGTAGTCCTCGAGGTCATATGCTCGGTTGATGATGGTAATGCAGTTGTCGTGGTTGCCGGCGGTGGGGAAGAAGATCTGAGGCGGCAAAAGATAGTTGTCGGTGTCAAAAATGGCGGATCTCGGGTAGGGGGTCCCGAACTGTGCGTCTAGGCGGATGGTAACAGGAGACAAGGGACACGATGTTTTACCCAGGTTCGGGTCCTCTTGATGGAGGTAAAACCCTACGTCCTGCTTGATTAATATTGATGATGTGTGTTACAAGAGTGGATCTACCACGAGATCAAGGAGGCTAAACCCTAGAAGCTAGCCTATGGTATGATTGTTGTTCCTCCTATGGACTAGAGCCATCTGGTTTATATAGACACCGGAGAGGGCTAGGGTTACACAGAGTCGGTTACAATGGAAGGAAATCTACATATCCGTATCGCCAAGCTTGCCATCCACGCCAAGGGAAGTCCCATCCGGACACGGGACTAAGTCTTCAATCTTGTATCTTCATAGTCTTGGAGTCCGACCGATGATGATAGTTCGGCTATCCGGACACCCCCTAGTCCGGAACTCCCTCAGTAGCCCCTGAACCAGGCTTCAATGACGACGAGTCCGGCGCGCATGTTGTCTTCGGCATTGCAAGGCGGGTTCTTCCTCCGAATAATTTATAGAAGATTGTGAACGCCAGGATAGTGTCCGGCTCTGCAAAAAATAAATTCCATGCACCACCGTAGAGAGAATAACATTACACAAGTTCAATCTGCTGATGTATTTTGTGGCGTGACGTCACACCACTACCAAGCCTTTACTCAAATCATTTTTACTGTTCCACCTCCGCGCATTTAGCGAAGCGGTTTCCTTGGCACGTCTTGTCGAAGCAGAGATCGTGTTCCCCTTATTTCGGGATTCCCATCAATACGGACGTGGGTAACCCAACCGCGCCATTGATCGTGACGCTTGGGAGATAAGCGAGTTTTACCAGGTCGATGGGGACACATGTTTTTGGCCGCCCATATAAGGGGATAAAGATCCAATCCTTTTACCAGCGCCTTCTTCCTCCTTGGCTTATTCATCTCCGCGAACTCGAGCTCCAGCGCCCAAGTCCGCACTTCTCACCTCAACCTTCTCCAACTATCTCCGGAGCGGGAGGAAAGTGGATGGCCTCCTCCGTCACGGAGGGGCAGATCCAGAAGCTGCGCGACGCTGGATATCTGTCCAGTGACATCGCGCATCGGCTCCCCGACGAGGGAGAGATCATCCCCACCCCCAGGCCCCATGAGAGGGTAGTATTTCTTCCCCATTTCCTCCGCGGACTGGGCTTCCCACTTCATCCCTTTGTCCGGGGGCTCATGTTCTACTACGGCCTAGATTTCCATGATCTGGCCCCGAATTTCATCCTCAACATCTCGGCGTTTATCGTCGTGTGCGAGGCCTTCCTCTGCATCCAGCCCCACTTCGGCTTGTGGCTCAAGACCTTCAGTGTCAAGCCGAAGGTTGTGAAGGGCAGCCAAGCGGAGTGCGGAGGCGCCATGGTGGGCAGGATGTCCCACGTTACATGGCTGGAGGGCACTTTCGTGGAAACCATTAAGGGGTGGCAATCGGGGTGGTTCTACATCACCGAGCTGCGTGACCCTGATTGGGCAGCGGCCCCCGAATTCAGATCCGGCATCCCTACACGGCTCACCTCCTGGAAAGAGAGTGGCCGGATCTGGGGGGATTCGGAGGAGCTGACCGGACTCCAAGCCTGTATCCAGAAGCTGGTAGACAAGAAGCTCAAGCTTGTCAACGTAGTCTAGGTCATGCTCATCCGCCGGATTCTCCCGTGCCAACGACGGGGCTTCAACATGTGGGAGTTCGATCCGGCGCAGCACCAGACCCTGAGCGGGCTCTTCGACACTACGTACGAAGATGTCTGGAAGGTGTTGTTCAAAGGCGCCGAGGCTCCCGCATCCGCCACCGAAGATCGCGGATTCCGCTCGCAGCGTACAGCTGATGAGGTAAGTGATTTTGCCACTTGTTTTCCATAGTTTGACTCTATGCGGGATCTAAACTCCCTTTACCTTTGACAGGACTAGCTGGCGAAGGCCGAACGGACTATCTGTCCGGCCCCATTGCTAGAGGACCCAGCGGACGCCCGCCTAACGGGGCTGCTGGCTCCGGCACCCCACGTGGTGCCGGAGAAGAAGGCCAAGAAGAAGGCCATGGGGACTCGGAAGAGTTCCCGTTTTCAGGTGCTATCGGATGATGAATCCGAGGCTGACTCCTCCCACCAAGGCGAGGAGGATAAGAAGAAAGCCTCTCCCCCAGCGGGGGGAGGGAAGAAAAGGAAGGCCTCCCCAACAAGGGAGGCCGAGGGGTCCAAGAAGGGAAAAACTCTTCCCCCGGACTGCTCCGCCAGTGACGACGACGAGGACTGGCCTCCAAGGGCCAAGCCCCTGGAGAGATCATAAGTATTCGGACTCCTGAATAACTTCAAGGATTTTCCTTTTCGCCACATAATGTCTTTTTAATGCTGCATACTACCCTGCAGTCCGCCCAAGGATGGTCTTCCCGCTTCGTCGAGCGGGTCCTTAGGTGCGTCGGATATGGATTCCCTTCCGACTGCCTCCACCCCCCGTGCCGCGGACGATGCCAAGGTGGGATCCCAGGAAGGGACCCACCAGGAGGCGGAGGCCCCGGAGGTGTCACAGGACAACCTCCCGGACTTTGCACCGGACTCGGCCCCGGAACCCACACTGGCTCCGGAGTCCGATGGGCGACCCCTTCGCAAGAAGGGCAAGACCGTGACGTCGGCTGCCTCCGTCCAACCGGAGGTGCCGGATAATTTGCTGGAGGCGCTCAACGGCGCCTCCATCGAAGAGGAACACCGCACTGTTATGAGTGCGGTGATTCAGAAGGTGCAGCTCGCCAAGAGCGGGCTGACCGAAGCCTGCATGAGCCTTCTAACAGGCTTTGAGGTAAGAATTTCAATATGTATAAAATGGTACCACATAGACAGTAGCCCCTGATGCTCGGTTCGGTGTTCGGGAAGAAAAGCCGGACTGAGTATCCAAAAAGATATATGCAGGAGTCATAAAAAATGTGTCAATATGGGATTGCAGGCTGCGCTGCTGACCTCTGCCGCACTAACTGCGGAGGTCGATACTTTGAAGGAAAACCTCGAGTAGTCCGAGAACGAGCTCAGCCGTGCCAAGAAGCAGCTCGAGGACAAGGAAGGTGAGTAACACCTTATTAAAATTGTACCTTACAGAAAAGGATTTCGGTTGCAAAAAGAATGACAAGGATAACGTGGGTATTGCAGGGGCCACTAACGAGGTGGCGACCCTGAAAGAGGCGGTGGCCGCGGCCGAACGCGATGTGGCCACGGAGCGCACCGAGCGAGAGAAGCAGGAGGCGCGGGTGGCGGAGGTACAGCAAGAGCTCCAGGATCTCGTGAAAAATCATGAGAGCTTGGAGTGTGACTCGAAGACTCGAGAGTCTGAGCTTGTAACGGCTCTTGAGAGTGCCAAAGCCGCTAAGGCTGAAGCCTACAAGGCCCTCCAAGAGATTGAGGCGGTAAAGAAAATAGCAGCGGGTAAGGCATTTTTCATGCAAAGTAAGCATGTGAGTGTTAATTACCTGTTGCTTACCCGAATTCGGAGTTCTCCAGGAGCGTTCGCAGATCTTCCTCGCAGCGTGTCCGATGCTGCCACATTCTACCGGGCCGAGGAGGGGAGCTCAATGGAGAAGGTCTTCTAGTCTCAGTATGCTGAGGCCGGACATCCGGTGCCCCTTAGCGACCAGCTGAAGCAGCTGGTCGAGCTCCACAAGGCGGCCGAACAGGCCATGATCGGCCTCATAGTTCGGTTGTGGCCTAAGGAGGCCATGCCTGGAAGCTACTTCGTCCTGGTGCGGCGGCTGGTGGATGCGTGCCCGTGGGTTGAAGTCATCAAGCATTCCGCCTGTATTGAGTGTGCCCGTCGGGCCCTTGCCCGTGCGAAGGTGCACTGGGGCAAGATGGATGCCCAGAAGCTTGTGACGGACCCACCACCAGAGGGCAAGGAGCATCGCACGCCTGAGATGTATTACACGAGTGTGCTGAAGGGCGCCCGCACTATTGCGGGGGAGTGCTCCAAAGATGTAATTTTTGAGTAGACTCGCATTTTGTTATCTTGTGCGCTGAAAACTTAGTTCATACGCGCTAAGCAACACTTGTTAATTTAAAATATTACCTTCTGTGCGGCTGTTTATCAAATCTGAGAGATGGCAAGTCGTCGGCTTCAGCCCCCATGCCGCGAGTGTTGGGGTGTTCGGGATAAACTTGAGCGCTCTTGTTCCCATTTTTGGGTCCATCTAGGGAGGCGCTCAACACAGCAAACAAGGCAACCGGACTTATAATGCTTGAACACTCTCACTTAGCCATAGAATTCTATAATTTTAAATTTCGGCGAAGCCCCTAGTCTTCGGAAGGCTGAATTTGGGGTGCTATCCACGCCTAGGTCGGACAAGATCCGGCTCCTCGCTCTAAGCGGCATAAGTCTTTAAGGACTCGCAAAAACCTCTCGAACAGCGACCGGCTCTCGCCTCATCATGACAGTCAGTTTTAGCTTTCTCCACTGAGGCGTTAACCCAGCTCAACTGGGGCGCAATCGCAGTGGTTCGCCCAGTGCTACCTTAGCCGATACAACGGAACGTAAGGTACCAAAACATGGGAGCCGGGCAGACCCAACTATTGACCCAAGACATGATTCGGAGCCGATGCATATAATGCTATAAGTTTGGGGTGCCGCACCTGTGAAAGTGTTTGGACTTGTCACACCATGATGCGGGAACCATAAGCCCCTGGTGTGTTTTAACCGTACCAAAGTGTACGGATGCGACATGTCGGAAATGAACATATGTATGAAAAAGAAAGGCAATTATAAGCAAAAAGGTGCTGCATTGTTTTATTCAATAAGTGCTGCTATGAATGCAGAACGATACAAATAGTGCCATAAGCAAGGGATGGGACTGTTAAACATGTCCCCCTCCAGGGGTAGGCTGCGGACTGGTGTATAAAAATGCTCGTAATGGAGACCACCTGTATATTCGTTGTAGCCTTTATCCATCCCAGGCTGTTGCATCGTGAGTTCGGCAGGTCTGCTGCCGGACAGGGCCTCTGACGAATGGAGTCCTGTGGGTAAGAAAATAAAAGGTAAAAAGAAAAAAAGAATGACACACTTGAGAGCCCCTGGTGTGGTTGAGCCACAGTCTGGGCTTATCGTGGTCATGCCCCTCTCCCCATGCCCATGGTATCTACAGAGCGTAATGGTGTACGCGAAGGCCCTGTTTTGACGTTTTGCAGGGGCTGGGGTTGGGGCCGCACTGCTACGCGTGCTTGGAACATGCCAGGTTGTCTTGTTGTAGGTTACTCCGGGCGCACTTAGCTATGTCCAGCCGCTTAACGGCCGGACTCGAGAATTTCCTTAAGAGGCTGCATTGTACTTCTGCCGCGAGAGCCGCTGTATGCTCCTCCATTCGGAGAGAACGTTCAGTGTTTCCATTGACCGTGATGACTCCTCGAGGGCCTGGCATCTTGAGCTTGAGGTATGCATAGTGCGGTACCGCGTTGAACTTTGCAAACGCGGTACGTCCGAGCAAGGCATGATAGCTGCTGCGGAACGGGAGTATGTCGAAGATTAACTCCTCGCTTCGGAAGTTATCCGGGGATCCGAAGACCACTTCCAGTGTAACTCAGCCTGTACAATTGGCTTCTACACCTGGTATGACGTCTTTAAAGGTCGTCTTGGTAGGTTTAATCCTTGAGGGGTCTATGCCCATTTTGCGCACTGTATCCTGATAAAGCAGGTTCAGGCTGCTGCCGCCGTCCATCAGGACTCTGGTGAGGTGAAATCCATCGACGATTGGGTCTAAGACCAATGCGGCGAATCCGCCATGGCGGATGCTGGTGGGGTGGTCCCTTCGGTCAAAAGTGATCGGGAAGGAGGACCACGGATTGAACTTCGGGGCGACTGGCTCCATCGCGTATACATCCCTGAGTGCATGCTTCTGCTCCCTTTTGGGTATGTGCGTTGCGTATATCATGTTCACCGTCCGCACCTATGGGGGGAAACCCTTCTGTCCTCTATTGTTCAGCGGTCGGGTCTCTTCCTCGTCATCGCTATGCAGCCCCTTGTCATTGTTTTCGGCAATTAACTTGCCTGCCTACTTGAATACCCAACAGTCCCTATTGGTGTGGTTAGCTGGCTTTTCGGGGGTGCCGTGTATCTGGCACAAGCGATCGAGTATTCGGTCCAAATTGGACGGACCCAGAGCAGTTCTTTTGAATGGCTTTTTCCGCTGGCCGGGTTTAGAGCCTCTGAATCCGGCATTGACTGTCGTATCCTCACTATTGTCGCCGTTGATGCGGCGTTTGCTTTTGTTACGACGCGACCTGCCATTTCGGTCCTTGAAATCCGGACTGCTAGAATTTTTGCTGAGGTTGTTGCTGCGTGCTAGCCAGCTGTCCTCACCTGCGCAAAAGCGGGTCATGAGTGATGTAAGGGCTGCCATGGATTTCGGCTTTTCCTGTCCCAGGTGCCCGGTAAGCCACTCGTCGCGGATGTTATGCTTGAAGGCTGCGAGGGCCTCCGCATCTGGACAGTCGACGATTTGGTTTTTCTTGGTTAAGAACCGTGTCCAGAATTGTCTGGCCGACTCGTCTGGCTGCTGAATTATGTGGCTTAGGTCATCAGCGTCTGGTGGTCGCACATACTTGCCTTGGAAGTTATCGAGGAATGCGGCTTCCAGGTCTTCCCAACTCCCAATTGACTCTGCTGGCAAGCTGTTAAGCCAATGCCGGGCTGGTCCTTTAAGCTTGAGGGGGAGATATTTGATGGCGTGAAGATCGTCACCGCGGGCCATGTGGATGTGAAGAAGATAGTCTTCGATCCAAACCGCAGGGTCTGTTGTGCCATCGTAAGATTCGATATTCACGGGTTTAAACCCTTCGGGGATTTGATGATCCATTACTTCATCTGTGAAGCATAGTGGGTGTGCGGCGCCTCTGTACTGGGCGATATCACGACGGAGCTGAGAAGAGCTTTGTCTATTTTGTTCGGCCCGGCCGGACTTACTGTGTCCGGCGTGATGGTTGTCGTCACGTACCATGGGGTGCCCACGCGATCCATAGATCGATCTTGATTGTCTTGCCTTATCCTCCAATATATCTCGCATGTCCGGAGCGTTCCCCTGTGGTCTTGTGCTTTTCGAGCGGTGCCAGGGTACGGGTCTAGTGAAGGGCCTAGAGGCCTCTCTGTCACGACCACGGGGTGGTCGGTCAGCCGTATTGTCTCCTGGTGATGTGGGTTCATACGCTTCCTCCTCTAATCGGGGGAGCAGCTTGCGTTTAGGGTAGCTTTTGGAGGGGCATTCGAGCTCATGCTCTTCGGCCGCGAGGACTTCAGTCCATCTGTCGGCTAGCAGATCTTGATCAGCTCTAAACTGTTGCTGGTTTTTCTTAAGGCTGTTCGCCGTGGCCATAAGCCTGCGTTTAAAATGCTCTTGTTCGATGGGATCCTCAGGCACGACGAATTCATCGTCGTCGAGGCTTGCTTCGTCTCCAGAGGGAGGCATATAATCCTCTACCTCTTCTTCTGCCGCTCTCTCATGAGGGCTGGCGTCTCCATCCTCCTGCGGTGGATCTTGTTGGAGTGGGTTGTCTTCGGCACTATCCGGTGTATTGATATCTCCGGTGCCGGAATCTTCATTCTTGCTCTGGCGGGATTTAGAGCGGCGCCGCTGACGCCGACGCTTGGGTTGTTTCTTGGAGGGGTCATCCTCCTCTGTTCGTTCGCCATTCCCATCCTTTGGGATATCCACCATGTATATGTCATATGATGAGGTGGCTTTCCAGTGCCCGGTCGGTGCTGGTTCTTGTTCGTCTCCGGCATCGTCGTCCATACCGTCGATGTCTTCGGAGTCGTAGTCTAGCATGTCGATTAGATCGTCGACAACGGCTACCAAGTGGGTGGTAGGTGGGCTTTGAATTTCTTCATCGTCCACATCCCAACCGTCCTGGCCGCAGTCCGGCCAGGACTCTCCTGATGAGGTGAGTGTTGAAAGATGTCCGCTGCGGTGAACTCCATGATCGGCGCCCAATCGGATTCGATCGGAGGGGGGCGGGAGGTTCGGAGTCCGGCAAGGAGTCCGGCACCTCGGAGTCATGAGCTTTATGAGGGACAAGGTCAGTGTTCGGCTCTATCGCCGTAGAGGTTGCAGCTCCCGAGGAGGTGTCTAACCATCCTTCCTCGATCTGCGCAGCCAGCTTCGAATTGAAGATCGGAGCGAGTTTGAGTGCGGCCTCTAGGGTACTGTCCGGCTGCAGAGCTAAATCATGCTCGCTGGGACAATGCGGCACGCTCGGCTGTGGCTCGAATCCATCGAGGATCAAGTCCCCGCGGATGTCAGCCGTGAAGTTCAAACTTCCAAACCTGACCTGACGGCCAGGGGCGTAGCTTTCGATCTGCTCCAGATGGCCAAGCGAATTGGCCCACAGTGCGAAGCCGCCGAATACGAAGAACTGTCCGGGGAGAAAGGTCTCACCCTAGACCGCGTCGTTGATGATGGTCGAAGAAGCCATTGAGCCTATCGGTGACGACACAGAGGAACTCTCAATGAAAGCACCAATGTCGGTGTCAAAACCGGCGGATCTCGGGTAGGGGGTCCCGAACTGTGCGTCTAGGCGGATGGTAACAGGAGACAAGGGACACGATGTTTTACCCAGGTTCGGGCCCTCTTGATGGAGGTAAAACCCTATGTCCTGCTTGATTAATATTGATGATGTGTGTTACAAGAGTGGATATACCACGAGATTAAGGAGGCTAAACCCTAGAAGCTAGCCTATGGTATGATTGTTGTTCCTCCTGTGGACTAGAGCCATCCGGTTTATATAGACACCGGAGAGGGCTAGGGTTACACAAAGTCGGTTACAATGGTAGGAAATCTACATATCCGTATCGCCAAGCTTGCCTTCCACGCCAAGGAAAGTCCCATCCGGACACGGGACAAAGTCTTCAATCTTGTATCTTCATAGTCTTGGAGTCTGGCCGATGATGATAGTTCGGCTATCCGGACACCCCCTAGTCCGGAAGTCCCTCAACAGTCTCGAGGGCGGATCCTTGCTGTGGTGAACCCTTTCATCGTTGGGGCAGCTGAGCTAGGGTGGAACACAACGCAGCAAGAGCGGGACAAACCACACAAGGTTTTCTTTGACACATATTTGTAACAGAAGTAATTGGGTAAGGGCTTGTTTAAGTTTGAGGATTCTAACGAATTGGAAATACACAGGAATAGGATAGGAATGCAAGCGCAAGATAGAGAATTTAAAAACACAGGTTTTCTGCCAATCTGGGTGTTTGGTTCACAAGAATTGGAAGATCACAGGACGCAAAGAAGCATGGTGAGATTAAGTCAAACCACAAGAAAATGTATGGTTATAATGCTATTATGCTACTATCTCTTAGTCTTGTGGTTCATGAATATGAATTTGAAAAGGAGGACACGTGGATATTAAAATTCCTATGGTTTTTGTTTCAAGGAGACACTAAAGGAACAAATCCTACAGTTTTCCTTTGCTCCATTCCTTTGAACCAAATGCATGAATAGTAGTACCATAGGAAACATTCCAATTCCTATGTATTTCCTTCACTTTTCCTTTCAAGCAGTGGTGATTCTAGTAGGCAGGCTTGAGCAGGGAAAAGCCTACACTCAAAAAATGTTTTTGTGCTACTTCTACTACTTTGGACCCAGGCCACTGCCCTACTAGCTCAACTCTGAGGCCCATCTACAAATGCACAGCTCAAACACGCAGAGATAAATAATGATGGCATTCAAGAGAGTCCATCACGGATAGCTAAGTTTCCTGGTACCACACTTCTTGTCATATAGTAGGAGAAACTAATAGTATTTCACGTTACTACGTGTGCTCAGTGGACAATATATATAACATGTACAGTAAAAAAGTGATGCAACAAGTGTACAACCTCTTTGGCGATGCCATGTCGATCTCAGCATGTTTGGGTTGGTCGGTGAGGATGCTCCAGCTGATTTGGTTGTCGGAGGAGGGGAATAAGATCTTCGGCATCTGGAGATGGAGCCCGGGGTACCACTCCACTGTGATGGAGGGTTTTGTCCTTGGAACAACTCTGGTGAGTTGTATGACGGCGAGGCTGAAGCAGGACAAGAGAGAACACGTTAACCTGAGTGGAATTCTAATAGCATCTCCAATAGATGACGTAAAATACATAACCACAAAGTGCTAAATGTAAAATACATCAGCCGCTCATCTCTGAACTTAACTATCGAAACTGAATTTAACTGTCGAAACTGAATTTTGCTGTCGAAACTGAATTTTACTGTTGAAACTGAATGCACTAGTAGCAGAAAAGCAGTAGCAACAGCAGCGCCCAGAGCAGTAGCTCGTGCGAGAGCTAGGGCAGCTGGTCGTGTAGCAGCATCTCGGGTAGCAGCTGCAGGGGCTCGAGGGAGAGCAAGATCTACTACTTGTGCAGCAGCAATGCGTGCAAGAGTAGAGCAGCAGCGCAAGCAAGAGCAAGAGCGAGAGTAGCAGAGAAAGAAGGAGCAAGAGCGAGAGTGTAGCGACCAGACCTCAAACAGTCTGATCTCTGTGCATTAGTGTCATCCCTGGATCGGTAATGCTGACATGCATAGTACTTGAAGGATTTATAACAGAGTAGCAATCACACACTTATTACATCGAATGTCTCAAAATAGAACATATTACAATAAATATGGCTTAAGGGCATCTAATAACGATAACAGTGGAAGGCTTGGAAGATAAGCGAGTCCATCAACTCCAACGGCATCACTGAGTATAATATCACGACCTAAGGCACCTTACTCGTCGTCTGAAAAGTCTGCAACATGAACGTTGCAGCCCGAAAACGGGTCAGCACATGGAATATGCTGGCAATGTAACACATAGAGAGTAATGAACAGAATAATGCTATACTACATGCATATATGGCTGGTGGAAAAGCTCTATGGTTACAGTTTTGCGTAAAGCCAATTTTTCCCTACTGCAAAGGAATAAATTTTATTTAACTATCATGGTGGTTGTTAAACATTGAGATGGGTACTCCAACTCAATCCCAATTAAGCATCATCATTAAAGCCAACAAAATTTAATTAAGTAACATGATGAGATTCACATGATAATCAAAGTACTAGTTACTCAAAACGTCCATAACCGGGGGCTCGACTAACCATGATTAGTTTATACACTCTGTAGAGGTTTGCGCACTTTTCCCCGCAAGACTCGATCTCCTCCGCTTGATTTCTCACACTACATGGTGTTTGAGAAACGGATGACCGAGACACAGTCTTTCAGAAGTGTTAACTCTCTACTCCGGGTAGACAGTACCAACCTACATCCCCTACGTCTGCTAGTCTACCTCTCCAAGAGCTCACGCAACTTAATCAACTATGCTAGAGCCCATAGTAGCTTGCGGCTGCGCACGGAAGTTTCTAGCAGAATATCATGATCCCTTTGAGCCTGCATGGCGGTCCATATGAGAATCACACGGTACCCCGGGATTTCCAAAAAAATACAGACAACACTGGGTTCCCCAGGTTCCTCAATCCACCCATATGTGAATTTAAGTTTCCACCTTAAGTAAACAATTAATTAAACATTCTCACATCTGTCATGGAAACACTCACCCAATCCACGTCTACTAGCATAGCATGGCAATATAAGCAAATGTAGAAGTAACTCCCAAAGGTTTGATAATAATAGGTAATAGGTTCTACCTCTTCTACCTCCCAAAATCCACATGTTAATCAGATCCTATTCATAAAATTGTTTGAGGATTGATCTAATGCAATAAAACTGGGTAATAAAGAGGTATGATCAAAGTGTTACCTGCCTTGCGGATGACCCGTGAAACCTAGAGATTCGGGTACTCTATCGCAAACAAACAAGCATACAATAAGCACTCATCTAATGCACAAGTAAAACTCAAATAAGAGATCTAACCAGAAAGTTCAAATTAAGAAACTTCGGTTTGTAAAAAGAATCAAATCAAACAAAGCAACAAAACTCAAACGGCGAAAGAAACAAGCTTCGTTTACTAATCTGGATCTAAGTCAAATTTTACAGTAGCAAAAACTTGTTTGAGTTGGTTATATGGAAATAGGGTTTCAAGATGAAACTCTAGGCGCTTGAATAGCCTGATTCCGATAAACGAGCGAAAAGTTAAACTAAAACGAAAAGCAGATCGGAAATCGCGATCAGAAATAATCGCAGAAAATCCGAGAAAAAGAAAAACAAAAGAACAGGCTAACGAACGAACGTTCGCTGTCTGCAAAAAAAACAAAAACCGTTCGTTAAAACGAACGTACGGCCGAACGTCCGCTAAATAAACTAAACTGAAAAAAACAGATCTTGGTTTTTTTTAACAAAACCGAACGAAAAACCGAACGGTGTTTTGAGGAAAACCACCGGCGGCGGGGCGGCGGCTACCTCCACCGAGGGGGCGGTGGCGGTCCGGTGATGAGGCGGCGGGGTCCAGCGGTCGGCGGCGTCGAGCGAGTCGGCGGGGTTCGGTGGTGACGGGGGTCGGCGGCGGCGACGCGGGTGACGGCGGCGGTGGCTGCTCGCGGCGGCGGCGGCAGCGGGCTCGGGGCTAGGGTTTCGGTGCGGGGCGGCTGGGCTGACGGGCTCGGGGCGGTGCCTTATAAAGGCCCAGCCATACGGAGTCCTGGCCAAACATGGCCCAAAGTCGGTTCGCGTTTAAAAAAAATTACTTTCAAGCAGAAAAACAAATAAAAAAAATACTAAACAGACTCCAAAAATCCCGAAATAAAATTTCCCCGGCTTCTAAAATCAAGCCGGACAAGATGACCATTTATTTGGGGCCTAAATGCACTTTTAAAAATGCGCATTTTTCTAAATTCAAATAAAATAGCAATAAACTCCAAAATAAAATCTTATTTGATTTTATTATCAAATCCTCAATATTTCTTTATTTTGGGAAAGTCATTTTATTCCCTCTCTCATATTTTTATAATAGAAATAATTGAAGAAAAATAAATGAAATCAAATGATCCTATTTTGAAAATTTGAGAAAACTCAAATATGAAAATAACGAAATCCCCAACTCTCTCCGTGGGTCCTTGAGTTGCGTAGAATTTCTAGGATCGAGCCAAAATGCAATAAATATGATATGCAATGATGATCTAATGTATAACATTCCAAATTGAAAATTTGGGATGTTACAAACCTACCCCCCTTAAGATGAATCTCGCCCTCGAGATTCGGGTTGGCTAGAAAATAGGTGAGGGTGGTCCTTCAGTAGATCTTCCTCTCGCTCCCAGGTGGCTTCGTCCTCGGTATGGTGGCTCCACTGAACTTTGCAAAACTTGATAACCTTGCTGCGGGTGACTCGGCTGGCATACTCGAGAATATTGACTGGCTTCTCTTCATAGGTGAAATCACTATCCAACTGAATCGCTTCCAGCGGCAGTGTATCTCTCAGTGGTATATCCGCCAACTCTGTGTGGCACTTCTTCAACTGGGAAATGTGGAACACATCATGAACTCCTGACAATCCTTCGGGCAATTCTAACTTGTAAGAAACTTCTCCCATACGCTCCAAAACTTTGTATGGTCCCACAAAACTTGGCGCTAATTTCCCCTTAACTCCAAAGTGCTTAACTCCTCAAAGTGGAGATACACGAAGATAAACTCTGTCTCCGATTTCGTAAACAGTCTCCTTATGTTTAGAATCTGCGTAGCTCTTCTACCTGGACTCGGCTACTTTGAGCCTCTCGCGAATCAACTTCACCTTCTGTTCAGACTCCTTAATCAAATCCGTTCCAAACAACTGGCGGTCTCCAACTTCGTCCCACAACAACGGTGTCTTGCACCTCCTTCCGTACAAGGCTTCGAAAGGGGGCATCTTCAAAATGGATTGATAATTGTTGTTGTAAGAGAACTCTGCATATGGCAAATTGTCGTCCCAACTAGATCCATAATCTAGCGCACAAGCTCTTAGCATATCCTCCAAAATCTGATTTGACTCTCTCGGTCTGTCCATCTGTCTGCGGATGAAAGGTTGTACTGAACTCCAGCCTGGTACCCAAAGTTTCATGCAACTGATTCTAGAACCTTGAGGTAAACTGGGTTCCTCTATCTGATACAATGCTCCTCGGAACTCCATGCAGACATACGACCCTGGTCATGTAGATCTTTGCCAACTTAGCACTGGTGTAGGTGGTCTTCACTGGGATGAAATGAGCTACTTTGTCAAACGATCGACTACAACCCATATTGAGTCATAGCCTGAACAAGTCCTGGGCAATCCCGTGATAAAATCCATGACTGGCTTATCCCACTTCCATCCGAGTATCGACAATGGCTGTAGCAATCCTGTTGGCTTTTGATGCTCTGCCTTCACTCTCTGACATACATTATATACTGCTACATATTCAGCAATATCCTTCTTCATTCCGGTCCACCAGAAAGTGTCTTCCAAATCCAAATACATCTTGGTATTTCCTGGGTGAATCAAATACGGCGAGTCATGGGCCTCTTGCAGAATCAACTTCCTGATCTCCGGGTCATTAGGCACATAAACGCAGTCCTCAAACCATAAGGTATCGTGCTCATCCTCACGAAATCCCTTAGCTTTTCCTTTTCTTATCTTCTCCTTTATCTCGGCAATCTCCTGGTCAGTCTTCTGGGCTTCTCTGATCTTATCCATCAAAGTAGACAAAATCTCCAATGCTGCTACATAGCCTCTCAGAACTATCTCCAAGCATAGTTCACAAAGATCCTCGGCTAACTCCTTTGGTAACTCTCCTGTCATGAGTGTGTTGACATGGCTCTTGCGGCTCAACGCATCGGCTACTACGTTAGCCTTTCCGGGGTGATAATGCAATCTCATATCATAATCCTTGATTAGCTCCAACCATCTCCTTTGCCTGAGATTCAACTCCTTCTGTGTGAAGATGTACTTCAAACTCTTGTGATCCGTGTACACCTCACAATGGTTTCCGATAAGAAAATGTCTCCATGTCTTCAAAGCATGCACTACGGCTGCTAACACCAAATCATGTGTAGCATAGTTCAATTCATGAGGTTTAAGTTGTCTTGACGCATACGAAACAACTCTTCCTTCCTGCATAAGCACTGCTCCAAGTCCTCGATGAGAAGCGTCGCAATATACTTCATAATCCTTGTGCTGATCAGGCAGAATCAACACTGGTGATGTAACCAAACGTTTCTTCAACTCCTGGAAACTGGCCTCACATTCCTCAGTCCATTTGAACTTGGTGTCCTTCTTCAACAACTCTGTCATGGGCTTTGCAATCTTCGAGAAATTCTCAATGAACCTCCGGTAGTATCCCGCGAGTCCGAGAAAACTCCGGATCTCTCCAACTGTTGTTGGGGCTTCCCAATTTGTCACAGTGACAACTTTGGTGGGGTCTACTGCGATCCCTTCTCCGGATATAACATGTCCGAGAAATCCAATGTCCTTCAACCAAAACTCACATTTGTTGAACTTGGCATATAACTGATGTTCTCTGATCTTCTCAAGTACCAAACGCAACTGCTCCTTATGCTCCTCTTCATTCTTCGAGTAGATCAAAATATCATCAATGAACACCATGACGAACTTATCCAGAAACTCCATAAACACCGCGTTCATCATGTTCATGAAATAGGCAAGTGCGTTAGTCAGACCAAATGACATAACGGTATACTCGTATAGCCCGTACATGGTGGTAAAAGTCGTCTTGGGTATATCCTGCTCTTGAATCTTCAACTGGTGGTCTCCTGATCGCAGATCAATCTTGGAAAATACCTTAGCTCCTTGCAATCGGTTAAACAAGTTATTGATCATTGGCAGTGGGTACTTGTTTTTTATTGTCACCTCATTCAATCCTCGATAATCAACAACCATCCTCAATGATCCATCCTTCTTCTCCACTAGAAGCACTAGTGATCCCCAAGGTGAAGAACTTGGGAGAATATAGCCTTTATCCAGTAACTCCTTAATCTGCTTCTTAATTTCCTCCAAATCTTTTGCAGGCATCCTGTATGGTCTCTTAGATATTGGCTCTGTGCCTGGAAAAAGCTCAATCAAAAACTCAATGTCTCTATCTAGTGGCATGCCTGGCAACTCCTCTGGAAATACGTCAGGAAAATCCTTCACCACTGGTACTTCTTCCTGTACAACTCCTGATAAGGAATTTATTTGAGTCCTCTTTGGCACATGCCGGGATACATACTTGATCCTTCTTCCTTCTGGCGTGGTAAGCAAAATTGACTTACTGGCACATTCAATGTTCCCTCCATACTTCGATAACCAATCCATGCCTAATATCACATCCAGTCCTTGCGACTCCAGTACTATTGGGTCTGAGGGAAACACGTAGTTACCAATCCTTAATGGTAGTCGATCACACCATAGACTAGCCATATACTCTGCTCCTGGCGAGGTTACTAACATGGGTGACCTAAGGGCTTGGGTTGGCAGGTTATACTTATCCACAAATCCCCTTGATATGTATGAATGTGTTGCACCATTATCAAAAAGAACGATTGCAGTAAATGACTTAACCAAAAACTTACCTATTACTGCATCTGGTTGGGCTTCAACCTCCTCCAGGCTAACGTGGTTCACCTATCCTTTGTTGAAAGGATTGGTCTTCTTCCCAGAACTTCCATTACCATTTCCATTTTTTGCTTCAGGACATTCGGTGGCATAATGTCCAGTCTTCTGGCATTTGTAACAGGTGATGTGGCTCAGATCCCTCTTGGCTGGTGTTGATGGGTTGGTGCGGTTCTGTCCGTTGCTTCCTCCATTCCCGTTACCATTCTTGGGGCCACTATGGTTGTGCGAACTACCTCCTCCATGGGTATGCTGAAAATGTCCTCCCGAGTTCGGGGTAAAACGAGGCTTCTGCTGAGCTCTAGAATTGTACTTCCCTTGTCCATACTTCCTCTTGCAGCTGTCAATCTGCTGCTTCTTTCCTTCAATCATAAGAGCTCTATCTACCAAATCCTGGGAGTTGTTGAAGGTTGCTACCATCAACTGCATGCTCAGCTCATCATTCAGTCCTTCCATAAACTTCTCCTGCTTAGTTGCATCCGTAGCAACATCATCTGGGGCATAGCATGCTAGCTTACTAAAGTCATCCACATACTAGCCAACAGTACGTCCTCCCTGTTGTAGGTTGCGAAAATCACGCTTCTTCATGGCCATTGCTCCTGCTGAAACATGGGCAGAACGGAAAGCCTGCTGAAACTGTTCCCGTGTGACAGATTCGATAGGATAAGTGGCTGTGAAATTCTCCCACCATGATGTTGCGGGTCCATCAAGATGATGTGCGGCAAAACGCACCTTCTACGCATATGTGCATCCTGCAGTGGTAAACTCCCCTTCCCATCTTGCGGAGCCAATCATCTGCAACTATCGGCTCGGTGCTACTGGAGAACACCGGTGGATTCAGCCTCAAGAAATGGGCTAAGTGATCAACAAGTGGTGGTGGTGGTGGGTTGTTGTTGTTGTTGTTCCCTTGAATCTGATTCTGGACTAGCATCTGCATCAATGCATTCTGCTGCTGGATCAACTGGGTGAGCTCCGGTGGGAAAGCAAATCCATTGTCACGTCTCAGAGGCATCTGAGGGTTTAGAAAAGATGAGAATATAGAATAGAATGGGGTCTAGAGAGAAAAACACTACCCATATGCACATGAGACAAAAGCAAACAATATCACTTCAATCAATTCAAACAAGGCATACAACAGTCTAACTATCGTTACAGAAGTGCTCGGGCTATACTATATACATGGGGGAATACTACTACTGTCATGGTGCTCGACTAGAAAAACTGCTCGGTCGAAGACTCCATGATATCTGCTCCAGCTTCATCAACATAGTCATCATCGCTATCGTTTGGGTCCGAGTCGGTGTCATCGATGATGATGTAGTTCTTCGGGCAAGTGCAATCATCGTCTTCTCCTCCAGTCATGGGAAATCCCATGAATACTTTTAGCTTCTTCTTCAGATCATCATTCTTCTCCATGAGTGTCGTCATTTCCTCCTCATATCCATCGCACATAGACTTGAGTTCTTCCTCTAGCTCCATGATCTTGGTCAATGCCTTCTTCAGATCAATCATGCCTGCGCACATCTGGTTCTCCTAGCGACGTATGTGCTAGTTTAACTCCTGGATGAAAGCTGCAATTGATCTATCCTTCCTGGTGCTGATCATCTCCCATTGCTCATCTCGGCGCCCACAAATCTGATAGATAGTATCGTTGAGATCCTTGTGGTAAACTTCTCCAATGCGTCCCATGGTGATGTGAGCTGCCATGCTCTTTCCTATACTCCAGGTTGGTGCATCAAAGGAAAACTCTATGGGCTCAGTGACTGGCATGAACGTTCTTCCTGGAACTTGAACTTGAATCATCCAGCGCTCCTCTTTGGGTAAAGTGGCGATGTAGGTCCCGGTAAAGCTTGGTACTCCGATGTTCACGTATCTAGTGACTTCCTTCAAGTGGCGTCCAAAGGATGTATCTTCATCCGGTTGCGCGAACTTGTTCCTTGCATCCGCCATCCTAAAAGAGTAGAAAAGATGAGGAGTCAGAAATGAGAAGAGAGAGTAGTGATCTAGGGTTTTAGCTTATTGGTCATGTCCTATAGTCAACGTGTGCTCTGATACCATCTTGTAGGGACCAGACCTCAAACAGTCTGATCTCTGTGCATTAGTATCATCCCTGGATCGGTAATGCTGACACGCACAGTACTTGAAGGATTTATAATAGAGTAGCTATCACACACTTATTACATCGAATGTCTCAAAAGAGAACTTATTACAATAAATATGGCTTAAGGCCATCTAATAACGATAACAGCGGAAGGCTTGGAAGATAAGCGAGTCCATCAACTCCAATGGCATCACTGAGTATAAGATCACGACCTAAGGCACCTTACTCGTCGTCTGAAAAGTATGCAACATGAACGTTGCAGCCCGAAAACGGGTCAGCACATGGAATATGCTGGCAATGTAACACATAGAGAGGAATGAATAGAATAATGCTATACTACATGCATATATGGCTGGTGGAAAAGCTCTATGGTTACAGTTTTGCGTAAAGCCAATTTTTCCCTACTGCAAAGGAATAAATTTTATTTAACTATCATGGTGGTTGTTAAACATTGAGATGGGTACTCCAACTCAATCCCTATTATGCATCATCATTAAACCCAACAAAATTTAATTAAGTAACATGATGAGATTCACATGATAATCCAAGTACTAGATACTCAAAACGTCCATAACCGGGGACATGGCTAACCATGATTAGTTTATACACTCTGTAGAGGTTTGCGCACTTTTCCCCGCAAGACTCGATCTCCTCCGCTTGATTTCTTGCACTACATGGTGTTTGAGAAATGGATGACCGGGACATAGTCTTTCAGAAGTGTTAACTCTCTACTCCGGGTAGACAGTACCAACCTACATCCCCTACATCTGCTAGTCTACCTCTTCAAGAGCTCACGCAACTTAATCAACTATGATAGAGCCCATAGTAGCTTGCGGCTGCGCATGGAAGTTTCTAGCAAGAATAATCTCATGATCCCTTTGAGCCTGGGTGGCGGTCCATGGGAGAATCACACGGTACCCCGGGATTTCCAAAAAAAAAATAGACAACACTGGGTTCCCCAGGTGCCTCAATCCACCCAGATGTGAATTTAAGTTATCACCTTAAGTAAACCATTAATTAAACAATCTCACATCTGTCATGGAAACACTCACCCAATTCACGTCTACTAACATAACATGGCAATATAAGCAAACATAGAAGTAACTCCCAAAGGTTTTATAATAACAGGTAATAGGTTCTAACTCTTCTACTTCCCAAAACCCACATGTTAATCAGATCCTATTCATGCAATTGTTTGAGGATTGATCTAATGCAATAAAATTGGGTAATAAAGAGGTATGATCAAAGTGTTACTTGCCTTGTTGATGATCCGTGAAACCTAGAGATTTGAAGTAGCAAGCGGCGCACTCCGGATACTCTATCGCAAACAAACAAGCATACAATAAGCACTCATCTAATGCACAGGTAAAACTCAAATAAGATATTTAACCAGAAAGTTCAAATTAAGAACTCCAGTTTGCAAAAAGAATCAAATCAAACGAAGCAACGAAACTCAAACGGCGAAAGAAACAAGCTTCGTTTACTAATCTGGACCTAAGTCAAATTTTACAGTAGCAAAAACTTGTTTGAGTTGGTTAAACGGAAAGAGGGTTTCGAGACGAAACTCTAGGCGCTTGAATCACCTAATTCCGATAAACGAGCGAAAAGTTAAACTAAATTGAAAAGCAGATCAGAAATCACGATCAGAAATAATCGCGGAAAATCCGAGAAAAAGAAAAACGAAAGAACAGGCTAACAAATGAAAGTTCACTGTCTGCAAAAAAACGAAAACCATTTGTTAAAACAAACGTATGGATGAACGTCCGCTAAATAAACTAAACTGGAAAAAAAACAGATCTAGAGTTTTTTTAACAAAACCGAACGAAAAACCGGCGGAAAAACCGAACGGTTTTCTAAGGAAAACCGCCAACGGCGGGGCGGCGGTTACCTCCAGCGAGGGGGCAGCAGGGTCCGACAGATGGGGCGGCGGCGGTCTGGCGACGAGGCGGCGGGGTCAGGCGGTCGGCGACGGCGGGCGGGCCGGCGGGGTTCGGTGGCGACGCGGGCGACGGCGGCGGCGGGCTTGGGGCTAGGGTTTCGGCATGGGGCGGCTGGGCTGACGGGCTCGGGGCGGCGCCTTATAAAGGCCCGGCCAGACAGAGTCCTGGCCGAACACGGCCCAAAGTCGGTTCGCGTTTTTTTAAATACTTTCGTGCAGAAAAACAAATAAAAGAAATACTAAACGGACTCCAAAAATCCTGAAATAAATTTTCCCCGGCTTCTAAAATCAAGCCGGACAAGATGAACATTTATTTGGGGCCTAAATGCAATTTTTAAAGACACGCATTTTTTCTAAGTTCAAATAAAATAGCAATAAACTCCAAAATAAAATCTTATTTGATTTTATTATCAAATCCTCAATATTTCTTTATTTTGGGAAAGTCATTTTATTCCCTCTCTCATATTTTTATAATAGAAATAATTGAAGAAAAATAAAGAAAATCAAATGATCCTATTTTCGAAATTTGAGAAAACTCAAATATGAAAATAATGAAATCCCCAACTCTCTCCGTGGGTCCTTGAGTTGCGTAGAATTTCTAGGATCGAGCCAAAATGCAATAAATATGATATGCAATGATGATCTAATGTATAACATTGCAAATTGAAAATTTGGGATGTTACAGAGAGTAGCAGCGCGAGCAAGAGCAGACCAGACAGGGGACCGAGAGCAAGGGCAGAGCAGCAGAGGTAGCAAGAGCCAAAGCAGCAGCAACTCCTACTCATGTGGATGTTGCCGTGGAGGGAGCGACACTTTGAGGAAGTGGCCGGCGATGCCACCGTGGATGGAGCCGCGCCATGTCGGCTCGGGACCGAGCGCCGGCAGCACCATGATATTGAATCAAGAAGAAAATATGGAGATTAGTGTAGAACTTCTTTGGTGGTGCCGATTAGGCCTCAGCTTCATCCGAGGAATTGGTGATGATGCTGATCTTCCGGTGGTGCAGGTGAAGACAATGGTGTGGGAATTGAGCTGGCGCAAAAGACAAGGCAAACATCGGGGCAACTCCTTGGAGGTGGAGGATGGGGTGGCTGAACCGGCGGGCCGACGAGATCGATGACGGCTCCTCATTCGGTGCAGTGGATGAGGGACGTTGAGGTGTTGCAGTGGACGACGTCGTCGGGGAAGAGGCTTCGGCTGGGTGGTGGACGGAGGAGGGTGTGGGGCTTCGGGGGTTTTCGTGGCCTCGGTGTACTAATGGGTCGGCAGATGGGATGGGAGGGGGGAACCATGGCTTAGGGACGTGCTTGTCCGAAATGTGGGGTAAGTTACAAAAGTACCCCCACCGATTTGAGCTAGGCGGTCCTTTCGGTTCAGGGGCATCACGGGCATTTCGCATGTCGGGATTTCACAGGAGGGGGGAGTTTTAGCGTGCATTGTAATTTTGGGATAGCAAGGCGTGCGTTGAGATGGAGGGAGTTTTCGAAGCACAACAAGACAAAGATATATCTTAAATATTTCAGGGTAACAAGGCGCGGGTTGAAATTTCCGGACAAGCCTAATGTGTACTATACTAAATCAATTCGCACTTCCCTCGATGACAAACAAAAAGAAATCAATTCACACCACACAAGAGAGTCTAGTCCCGTGTACTATACCAAATCAATTTGCACTATAAATGCCATTCAAAACTTTGAATTCATGTTATGTTCAATTAAAATATTTCACTACGTGTATAATGCATGCAACCTGCTACTCAAATGAACGTTTTAGTGCATTCCAAACGTATATACTACCGCTTCAATATGAACTAAATTTTAATTCCTTTCTCTATAATAATAAGATAAGATCTACAATCATGATTGTTGTCAGGTTAAACCATTTTAATTCATTTCTCTATTTTAATAAGATCTACAATCATCATTATTGTCAAGTTAAACCATCCTTTGTATATTATCTTGACAGCACACCACATGATTACTGTCCAGTTAGATATGAACTATGTGTACTATATGAACTCAAACTTGATTTTTTGAATCCACTTTATGTTGATTTCAAATAACAGTACATTTCAAGCTCTAGCTAGATCTTCATAATCTAAACCATGTCTCATATGTATAATATGTTTATCACATAATGTATGGTGCCCCTCCCCTTACGCCTACAAGTATTTAGATGTGATGTGAGATTGTTCGATATATAGTATGGTTTAGATTCTTTGATATTTAGTTGTGAGCTGCAAACGCCACACATTATCACAAATTCAAATAAAATGTGAGATTGTTCGATGTATAGTATGGTTTAGATTGTTTGATATTTAGCTATGAGTTGCCAACGCCACGCATTATCACATTATGGTATCACATGTCCAAAACCACACCATGCGTATCACCGCTATATTCATGCATGCATATGTTTATAAAACTATGATCTCCTATTCAAATATACGAATCCACTTTCATATTGAATTATGATATTTATTAGTCTCTTACACCCACACAATCCTCTAACCTTTGTAGCTAGCACTAACTTTCTCTCGTGCATGCACATGCCCTTCTCGCCCTCCCCCTCCCTCAGCATTCTATCCATCATGCACATTCATTTTTTTAGGTCGTTCTCCCATGGTCTCCACAACTCCTTTCCGACACACACCGGTCGATAAGCCTCTCCAGCGATGTCTGCCTACCACATACACACGCACCTTCCATATCCTCCTTTATGTGTCCATGCCTCGTGTCTCTCATAAGGTCCCACACACGTGTAAACTCTCGCCCCTCTTTTCATCAATCTCACAATCGCACACTCCTCCCCCTACGTAGCTAGTAGGCCTCTCGCACCACCTCCTAGCTTCATTCTCTCTGTCTATTCGTCTCGCTGGGCCTTATTTTCCTCTAACAAATGGATGTACACCGACCGATCTCCCGCTATACATATAGCTAGCTAGGTCGTTATAACTCATTTTCCCCAAGCTCCGATCAATCTACCTCATTCGTTATGTCTCTCCCTTCCTCTGACACACAACAATTGATCTACCGATCTAGTTAGGTCTGCTAACCAAACACATGGTCCCCCTTGATCATCCATGCTTGCCTCCTGACACATCTACCACGCACACGCACACACAGAAACACATCCCCACTCTTAGTGATAATATTGCAGTTCTACCCTCAGTTTGTCTATTAGGCCTCTCCAACCATCTTCGAGAAGCAACTCCACCACCCATCCAGCACTCTACCCCTCTCCCTCTCTCACTCTCTCTCCCCCCTCTCTCTCTCTCTCTGTCCCAGCCTATTTCCCATCCTTCACTTATGTATGGATGTCGACCGATCTCCCTCAAGACATAGCTGGGTCTCTCCTTCTCAACACATATACGAGTCGATCTACCTCTCTAGTTAGGTCTCTGACTCCCCCCTCCCCCCCCACACACTGATACATCGAGCGCTCTAGTCATGTCTCTCTACCACACATAAACTTGCCATGTGCCCTCTAACATTCCGGTAGGTCAGTCGCCCTATATCTTTGACTTGCACACACACAATTTTGATGACTCTCTTCATCGATCTCGCACCCACCCACTTGATCCTCTCTTCGACTCTATCGATATCTATGATCGCTCCCTCTCTTCTCGTGATCGCCCCCTCTATATATGATATAGATAGGCCTCTATTTCACACACATTGGATGTGTCAATTTTTTGTTTGAGATATCATTGACACATATTCCCACAAATACATTCACGAAATCACCCCCCCAACAAAAAACACTCGCAAACGCACGCGCCATCTGTCTAGGTTTGTATCTCTCACACACACCCACGTAGGTGGGGGAAGTGCACGAAGAGAAGAGGTGCATGCACTGCATGCACACGCACTCCCGTCTCTTTCCCAACTACACCTGCGCGGGTACATGGTGGAGCTCATTTTTGTGCGAAAAGGCAGCCCACAAGGTAATTTAACACGTGAACTGGTTGTCCACTTGATGGAGGATCATGTACCACGGGTGAACAAAGAAATTGCGACTTGACACGTTATGTTAAAAAAGAGGCAAACCATGTGGGGCCTACCTTAGAGGCAAGGTTGTATACACTGGAGATGCTCTGTACGTATTACTTTTGATGTGTCCCGTCAACTCGCAGGACGAGTAGAAGCTTGCTTAGTATGCTATCTCCCCCACCCACAGGTGCGATGGGTCGTGGAGTTTTCCTTTAGGTCGCTTGCTTACTACGCCTACGCCCGCTCCCTCGTCCACACGCGCTGTGGCTCGCAGGACGAGGAGAAAATTTTACTACTCCCTCCGTTACTCCTCATCCCTACCTTGGTTAGAGAGATTATCATATTGTTAGATATATGTCGTTTACTCTCTCTGTCCCATAATATGAACTACTAGTACATACTCCAAACACTGATGTATATAGACGTATTTTAGAGTGTAGATTCACTCATTTTGCTCCGTATGTAGTCCATATTGAAACGACGTACTAATACGCACTCTCCCTCGCCCCTCATCCCTCGCTCGTCCCTCGCCTACATGGTGGACGTGTAGCAATTCATTCAGTCTCAGATAGCCAGAACGATATACTGTAGTACCATTATTGCTCGACTTCCCCAAGAGGCGAAGAGTCAAGTGCAAGGTTAATATTTTTGAGATGCCAAGCGCATGGTTTATAGGAGAACATGTAGTATTAGTGCTAGTAGTACGTACCAGTGGTACGTATTGTATGAGGAAGAAGACAACAAGATGTATATTTTGCGTGACAGTCTCTTCTTACAGGACGTGCTAGACCTAGTGGACCTGATTATTGCAATGGGAGTACTATCATAGATGGCACGATTCAGAGTGCTGGGCAGTGGGAATAATTCGGAGCTGCTTAGTCTTAAACCCCATGAAGAAGTCTCATTGAAAGGAATAGCCATCCTCTACATGTGCTCCCATGTAAAATGAGTAAATGAGACAAAAATAGAAAGAGATAAAGTAAAAAAATCACCAGCCTTAGAGCTAGCCCTATTGTATCAGTGAATGATATTTCTACATCGTGATTGACATGGCTATATTATTAACCATGTTACAGAGGTAGAAGCGGATTTTTATTTATTTAAGGAGGTAGCCGCGGATGGATGTTCAACGAGGAGAGAATTGATGGTTGCTTCCTCGATCAAACATAGAGAAAGGTGGGCCTCATGATTTGACGGCTTATTAGTCATTATTACTGCCTATACTCTTTGCCCATATAATAACCGTGTGGTAGAGTAGTGGGTTTTACTTTTAATAACCTTGTTCGAAGAGAAGAGGTGCATGCACCCACGCACATAGTACTAGTACTCTGTAGCGCTCTTTGCGTCTTTTGCGTCTTCCCCAACCACACACGTGACACGGTGGAGCTCATTTCTATACGATGATGCAGCCCATGTGATAATCTGACACGTCTAGTAGTAGTTACTCACTTATAAATAATGGAGGTTGGGAACCACGCATGAACGGTGCCGCATCATTTATAAATAAAGTTTTTTTCTTCAGTGGCATGTACACAATATAAATAGGTTCACATGGAGACAAAAGAAACCGCTCCACTATATACATAGCCAGGATGAGCCTACATGGTTGCTTGTTGGGGTTGCTCTCTTCACACTCTCTCGCACACAATGACTATGGCCACATCTCTAACATCCGGGCAGATCACGTCCGCCGGGGGAAGGGGTGGATGCTTTGTGTAGATGCAGTCACTGACGCCGACCGCAAAAACCCACTGTCGGCACATGCAGATCAGGGGTCCCCACCATTCTCTCTCACAAAGCCAGTGCGTTTGCCTTTGTCCCTTGATCATTTCCACGACATGGGCAGTTGCCACCTCCCGCCGCCCTCCTCTAGGTTGAGGTACGTCTCGACATCCCTCAGGTACAACTTCCTTTACATCCAGCTTGCACCACTGCCCCAGCTGCCCACATCGCTCCATGTGGATATTTCTCTACTTCTTTGCCCCGCATGTACCTCTACTAGCTTCTACTGTATTTGTGATGAGTTTATGTCTCATCAACTAGTCCCAGTAATCTTATTCTAGTCACGCTTCTTCAATTTCTTTGCCACAGGGATGCTCATCTCGATTTTAGTGAAACTGCACAAAATGATCCGATGGTCAAAGGGTTGCAAACATCATTTCTTCAGAAGCTTCAATGTCTCCAGCAAATTAAAGCTTGCTTAGATTTTAGGGTTCAAGGTCTAGGGACTGCATGGATCATTTTTTCTTTAGCTGTCTCTGTTCCAAAATAAGTGTCAACTTTAGTAGTAGTACAACTTTGTAGTAAAGTTTACATAAAGTTGAGACACTTATTTTGCAACGGAGAGAGTACATATTGGCTATGATCTCTCAATCATTGAGATGCAATAGCATGCATGTTAGTCTCCTTTGTATTTGATAAAATGTTGCAACGAGGTAACCTTGGATGCAAGATACATGAAACAGAAGCTGGAAGCTTCATAGCATTGTACAAATTTATCTCCCTGAAAAATTACAGTACATACTATTCTACTATGTAAAGAGTTAGGTGTTGCACGGTGTCCAGAAAATACGGTGATAGTGTGAGGTGGGCCATGTAATCACTAAGCTTGCATGTTATCTCTGCTTTCGCACTCCTTCGCTGTAAGAATGGAGAAAATTAACCGCAAAAAAAGAACTGGAGAAAATTGTAATCTACCTCCTTTCGTCGAAACATGGGACATCCAGCAGTCGTACGACCTCAGTAATAATGACCAATGAGCTGTCAAATCACATAGACCCAGTAGTAAGTTGGATGGACGAAGCAACCATCACTCTTGAATCTGCTTCTCCCTTCAACTCAGGCGCCAGTGAGAGGTCGCGTCCGCTCTGCCCGGGCATGAATGCGGCGCCGATTCTCTGGAGTGGCACTTACCGTTTCGGGTGGGAAGCATGCACGGGCGATGGAGGGGCTTTCGGTGGGCCAGGCTGGTCAGGAGCGGGCGTGGTAGCTGTCTCGACCGGACGCCCGGAAATGAGAGGATGTACGGATTCTAGCGGGTAAATCGTACACTACACACCATCTCTCTATAGGAGTAGGTCGATGTGTCGCTCTCTCTAACACACACACTGTTAAAACACACACACACACACACACACACACACACACACACAAACAAACACACACACAGGTTCATAGAATAGGAATATCGTGCGAGTGGGAAGCCACAGGAAGTGAGATAAATGGAGTACTTACAAGAAGAGAAGAGGTGACGAATATTCCATCAAACCTGGACTGAGGAGTAGTACTCCCTCCGTCTAGGTGTTAAGTCATCTTACGAAAATTAGATATTCCCTAAATGTTTAGGCGGCGTCCCCTCCTAGCCTTGTTGCTAGCGAGCGTTGTTACTTACTCTGCCTTGTTAAGTCCCCCAAAAACCCAATGCATGGAGAGCAACTATGCATTGATAAGTCAAGGATTCAAAGTCGGCTTGCATGCTAGTTAATACGTGGCCCTGCATAGTAGCTAAAACGGCATCTCTTAATTGTTGAGATTAATTGTTGTGTTTAGAGATAGAAATCAGGGCTTTGATTGGAGGAAGGACAGGTCAAGTTTCTCCTTCTCCTCCAATCTTCTTGCACCTTGGTCCCGCTCCACCTTCTAATGTGACTTACACCTAGACGGAGGGAGTAGTACGAGATACGGTGGCACACTGACTTAGGTCGAATACAAGTGCCCAAAATTATGTAGAGAGAGCAAAGTGTACGAACTAAATAATTAAAATTTAATTTCTCGTTTTTTTTGAAAATGGAGGCAAAAGATTTGCCTCATCCACTAAATAAGAGGAGAAAAGAGTATCACCGTTTGCAAGTAACCCTACAAATAAACAGCATGGCAATTACTCGCAATACGCCCTAGTTTCTTAGCACCCACTGTAACACTTAGTACATACGGTGGCACACTGACTTAGGCCGAATACAAGTGCCCAAAATATTTAAAATTGGAGGATGGTGCAGTCCACCTTTCCGATATTTTGACCATGTGTGGTTCAGTTGTTGTTCACTTCGGAGGGTCGTGTACCACACGTGAACGTTAGTAAGAGCGACCTGGAGGCCTGCAGCGTTAATTGTGAGTTGACTCCTTCGAGCGTTAAATTTTCTTCACGTAGTAGTATTTTTCTTCAATGCGTTAAATAAAGTGTTCCGTTTCATGCACAATTTAAGATGATTTTTATGGAGAGAAAAATAAAACCACTCCATCTATATACGCTGCAGCCTCGGCGCTTGTTTTCTAGGTTTTGCTCTCTTCACACTCTCTCTCCACTATATATATACACGCTGGAGCCTCAGCGCTTGTAGTTGCTCTCTTCACACTCTCTCATCCTCTGCAGATATAAACAAGACTTCGTTGGCCTCTCTCTCACTGGTCCAAGAGCCGACAGTATCCGTCAGCCGGGAAGGGAAGGAAGCTTGATGTTGTCGCCGTCGGTGAGGGAGTTAATCCACTACCGGGCAGCTGTTCTCTTTCACCCAGCGGTGGCGCGGGAGGGCCTCCGACCCCTTCTCCCTCGTTGTCATACATAGTGTGGGCAGATCGGCCTCCGGCCGCCCACTGAGCCACACTCCGAGAACCTTAAGGTATAATTTCCTTATTCCACATGCATTTCTCTAGTTGCATGTGTGCTTCTTCCGCTTTTGCACTCGGATCTAGGTTTTGGATCAAAGAGGAAAGTAGTGGGAAAGTTGTAAAGCATGAATCTAGGATGTGGTTCAAAGAGGGAAGGAAGGGGGGGAAGTAGTACAGACTGGCTATTCAGCACCTACGTTGGTCGAAAAGGGAAAACAATGACAAATGCAGTACGCACGTCTGTAACGAATTGATCTTTCTGTTTTGGGTGACAATGTTGTAGAGTTTGAGTAGGACTAGATTTGCTGCTCTCACATAGGGAAATGTGTCTAAAGATAACAAAACTATGACCAACACAAATATGCTCCTTGGTTGTTTGTTCTTTGTTGCAATAGACTATGCATCACCCCTTTATACATCGGTAGATGCACATGGTGCTGGTGCGTCCACTGTCCCGTACAACTCTTTAGCTGTTGTTAATCTAAGGCCCTATTTTTTGAAAAAGCCCTAGGAGTTTTTTTAGTCCCAACTAAAAAGTCCTTGGTCCCTACCTATTTGGTTCCATGGACTGAACATGGACTAGAGGTTATCAAATGATGTGCTAAAAGACCATGTTACCCCTAGTAATGAACTAAAAGAGATAAGGTGCCATGCGGGGCAGGGTCAACTTTTGGAAAAAGTCCCAAAAAAACTCTCCCTCGGGGTCTTCTTTCTTTAGTCCCAAATGCCACTTTTAGTCCCTAAAAGTCCATCTTGTTTGGTTTAGATGGGACTAAAAGTGACTTTTTTAGTCCCTACACCCTGTAAACAAACACTCTCTAATAATGCCGCTAGAAAATTGAAGCAATATCACAGTTAAAAGCAAATTACATGTTTAACAAATTTTATTGTTAATATAATCTCTCTGTTAATATGAATCAATACCAATGTTTGAGAAATGCTACTGTCTTGCTTTCTTTCCCATCTAGATAAGTTAGATGGTTTTTGTTGGTTTCTGTGTCATCCACCATTATTGACCACTAGTTGTTTCCTTTTCACCTCTCTGTAAACATGCTTATCTACTTCACCTTGTTGCTATTGCAACCTTTTGTTGCACTGCACAAAACACTTTTGTTTTAAGAGTGTTTTGTGTAGTTCAACCAAAATGTCACACCGACAACGGTGCTCGATTGCTTGATCTTAGTGGAACTGCACAAGAGGAGATCTAACTTCCTATCCATGTTGGCAAATTTGTTTCAGATCTTCTTCTTGTGAGTTGTTTGAATTCTGCGTCATGAGAGGTCAGTACTAGCCTTCTTTCACATGATTGTGAAGTGTGCTTTCATATATTGTGCTACATATGGTAATGTTGCTTGATTTTAGTGAACTGCACAAATGGAGACAAGACTTCCAATATGTATGTGCACCATAATATCCCATTGAGGTAATATAATGATATTTCGCAACTGTTGGCCTATATTTTGCTACTGTCATCAGAAAATTAATGTCGTTGTTTAGTGTTATACTTGTTCTTCCTAATTGACATGCCAAATCTTACATTGAGGGCGAAGCTTGTCTATTATTGAACCAAGTGATGAAGGGGAAGAACAGTATGAAGAAAAGCCAAAATCAACTCCCGGTGCTGTAATGAAGCACTAGAACTGTGATGACACAAGTAATGATCTAGTTTTGCATCTTAATTTATTGCTATGGCTGGAACGGGCAATTGTTTTGCCACTGATTTGGTGCCACGCTTAATGTAATACTCCTCTGTAATTATCTCTACTTGTGCAAATAGGGATCTTCTTTGAAGATAACATATACTTTAGTGGAACTGCACAAGAAGATGTTGGAAACATTGAACTAATCGAGGAGTATATGGTAAGCATGGCAACCACACTAGATAACAACAGATGGTTCCGAAGAAGTGCTTCATCTGTATGCTCTACACAATAAGCCTCCTGACAAAGGTTGGTACCGACCCACGGATTTCATCCATATGATTGAGCTTTGTCATCTCTATTGATATTGTGGTACTATGTAGCTACTATCATGAACTTCTTCATCTGTGTTGTTTTAAATATTTCCTTTCCTTTTTTCGAGTAAACAGGGATGCGAGCATTTAGTTGTCCTCTTGTCTTTGCACAACAGGACCATCTTCCTCTGAAGAAGAACATGGAGTACATGAAGTGCCTAGTTCTAATTCTGCTCGGATGAAGAAGCCAAGCCTCTCTTCTTATCAGAAGGGAGCAGTTGAAGGATGGTTAAATTATTGCCCACAACAAACTAACTTTAGCTCAGAAGAACTCACGGATCTCCATCTTTGTTGCTGTGATGGCCAATACAATATTGTTTTAGGATTCTTTCTAGTGAGTTCCTTTTTTAAAATGTGTGCTCTGCACGGATCATGTAGGTTGCCAGTTTAAACTGTCAATTCATAGTATAGTTTGCTTTATACTAATCACTTTTTTTTCTATTTATGCAAACAGGGGTGCTCGGCTTAATTTCAATGGGAACTGCACAAAATGTTCATGAATACATCAAATATTCTCGAATCATTCATTTCCACCACAAGAAAGGAGGTGATGATATGTTCAAAGCATTGCAACATATAAAGGCGAAATCATACAAGCTACACGCGAATTTGGTTGATTTTGGTGGAACTGCCCAAAAAGAACAGCTGGTTTATTTAGGACAAGGTGCTATATCAATGTCCAAACTGATGGCAAACCCTGCCCATTACACAATCGTAGGCATTTGATATTTTGAATGGGAAAACCTTGTCAAAGTTTGCTCATTGATGTACGCAAAACAACACACATTTGACATTTTGGAATGGGATAACCTTGTCAAATTTTGCTCATTGATGTTAGCACGAAGACATGTGTTTTATATTTTTGAATGGGACGCCCTTTGTTGTCAGCAGCATCGATCGATTTTTCTTTATTATTTAGTTGTGAAGTAAATATTTGCTCTGACATATGAATCGCTGAAATGCATAATCATCGATTGTTTTGAATGTTCTCTATGAATTGTCAGGCTTGTGTGTTTGATTGCAATGTACAAGAACACTAGAAAGCTGCTCAAACTTTTTGTACTCCCTCTGTTCCTTTTTACTTCGCATATTAGATTTCTTTCAAGTCAGTTGATTTTACATTGTGAATATTGATACTTTTTTCTATAAGATTGGTCAAAGTAGAGATACTTTGACTTCAGACGGAACATATATGCAGACTAAAAAGGACCGGAGGGAGTACGTGTGAAACTGCTACAAACGTGGTGATCACCCTGGGAATAATGCTAGTACGCATTGTTTTGCATGTTCATCCAATGCTAGTGATACAAGAATTCGAACTAATCAAACTAAATTCATTCATACATGGCTTGATTTCATATAAACATGCCGGATTTCATTACATTTCATACATTCTTCAACTAAAAAGGGGTGCGCTGGGGGTTTAATTAATTAACCGAAGCTACCCACCTGCATCCGGCTGAGCCGAACAAAAGCTCCTTCTCCAACACAGCTCTCCGACTCCATGTCGCCGCGAAGAAGCTAATCGGCCATCAATGCTCTACCCGCCCAGCTTGGCTTCAACCGGAGGGGAGCAGCGGTGGCCTTACTTGGACCCGAGCAGCGGCGACCTACCGTGTTATACTCTTCCTCGTTTTCTGTGTGGTGCGGCCTCGTTGGCAGTGGGGTGGGGCCTCGACGGAGCCGGTGATGTCCTCTATCTCGTTGGCAGCGGGGCGTCGCCTCGGCGGAGCAGGGGAAATCCTCCCCCTTGTTGCCGGCAGGGCGGTGCCTCAGCGGAGCCGGTGATGTCCTCTGCCTCATTGTTGGCGGAGCGGGGCCTCAGCGGAGCAGGGCCTCACCAAAGCCGGCGAAGTCCTCCGCCTCGGTGCCGGTGGGGAGGGGCCATGGCGGAGCCGGTGATGTCCTCTATCTCATTATTGGCAGGTCGGGGCCTCGGCGGAGCAGGGCCTCGCCGACGCCGGTGAAGTCCTCCGCCTCGGTGGCGATGGGGCGGGGCCTCGGCGGAGCAGGGCCTCGCTAAAGCCAGCAAAGTCCTTCGCCTTGGTGCCGGCGGGGAGGGGCCTCGGCGGAGCCAGCATTGTCCTTCGCCTCGTCGTCGGTCTTGCCAAACAGTGCCTCGCCCACTTCATCGTCCTCTTTGTAGGTGGCTGCAACCTCCGCCACCCGTGTGCCGTACCGCCAGCGCGCAAGGCGGCTCTCGCGAATGGAGCGGTACGACTCGAGCAGTGCCTCCTGCTCCACCTGCTCCACGGTGATCTGCTCCTCCGCATGCAGGTGATTCTAGAGGAGATGGTGGTTGTAGGCGGTGGTAGCCTGCGCCTCCCGGAGCTGCTCCTCACGCTTCTGCCTCACCATATCCATGTATTGGGCATGGGCCTCGCCGGTGGTCATGGTGCAATGCACCAGTGAGGATGGCATGGAGGAGGGGGTTGGCACCGGAACGTCGACTACCATGCTCTCCATTGGGACGTCGTCGTCCTCAAGCTACCTGTCGGCTAGCCAGTCGGCAGCAATGGCTGCCATCTCCTTCTGGTCCATCATCCGCCCGTCCCGAAGAGCGCTGGAGCGCGAGGAAGATATGGCGGGCAGTAGTGGTGTGGACAGGAGAAAGGGAATGGAGGCGGAGGACTGCGGCTATGGCCGGTGCAGCAGTTTATATAGCAATGCTGGGCGGCAAAGGGACGGACGGGTGGCACTAGAGTAGCCGCCTCGGCAACCGCGTATCATTAATGCGGGCTGTAGACGGACGGACGACACTATAATTTTTTTTTGCTTCCTCCTGGTTTCCTGACATCACGGTCCCACGCCATTATCAACCTATATAGTCAATAAACGAGAGAACTGCACAAGGAGCGTCCCGATAGCTGGGACCCAGCAGCTCGAGCAGTATTTGTGTTTTTGAGGTGCGAGCAGAGTTTTTTTAGCTATTTTTTTGTTGTTGTTCAGAGGAGCAGGGTATCAACTGGGCGGGCTGTGGCCCGTCTGGCCCAGGCTATTATTTTATGTCGATCAAATATCCAGCCTAGATATTAATATTTAAATATGAAAATGGCTAGCCAAGCTATTCTTTTTTGGTGACCCAGCATTACTGCAGGATGTCGCTAACACGACACTACGATCAGAGGCCCTTCGAGAAACTGTGTGTGATGCAATAATCGCAAATGGTGGTGTCAGAGAACCGTCAAAAATGCCTAAAAACGTTTGCGATGACGGATGCATCAAACACGGTTCAGACTTTAGTTGCGTGTGCGATGTAGGGCATACGGTTCAGTTCAATTAGCTGTTTGCAATGAGGAGGAACAAAAGAAACAGGCAGCCAGATGAAGGTGTATGCGATACACAGCATATGGTTCACTTGGATGAACTATTTGTGATGAGGAGGAACAACAGAAACAAACAACTAGATAAAGGAGTGTGCAATTGAGGGCATACGCTTTATAAGGGTTAACTATTCTCGATTAGGCAACAGAACAGAGATAGTCAGCCAGATCAAAGGTGTGTGCGATTGATGGCATACACTTCACACGGATGAACTGTTTGCGATTAGCCACAACAAACAGAAATAGTTAGACAGATCGACGTGTGTGTGCTAGACGGGCACACATTCTAATTAAAAGAAGCGTGCACGGTTCTTGGAACAAGACGTGTGCTGACATTGCCAATTGCGGTGCACCAAATGCCACATACACGGCCGAGAAAGCGTGCCCACGTTACACCGTCCGGGAATAGGGCCGCACTTAGAAATTATAGAACCGTCAATAAATTTTGAGCTTGCGTCCCATCACCTTCCAAATTGCAAACATGCTCACACCGATCAAAACCTAAACGGTTTCCCACTTAGGAGCGTATTAGTACTCGATTATAAATAACGTACTATGCCAAGATGACTGCACATTCCTTCCTCACCTCCTCATCCACAAAAGCAAACAAGTCATTCAACATTGTTCTCTTGCGTCTCCCATGGCTAGATTGAGTTCTCAGTCAAGAGATTACCACCACGGAGAGGCGAGCATGGACGCGGAAGCACAAGAGATGTCGTGCTTAACCGCGAAAGCAGCCAACATGTCCCACTGCACCGTCGAAGCAGCACGGAGGTCTCGTCGCGCCGCCGAAGCAGCATGAAGGTCCCGTCGCGCTGTCGATGCAGCAGACTGGTCCGGTCGTGCCGCAGAAGCAGCAGAGATGTCCTGCCGTGCCAAAAATGCAGCAAAGATGTCCTCCCGCGCCGTGGCCTCCTGGGAAAATCTCTCGCAGGCAGGCGAGAACTCTTACAAGGGCATGCATGCGATTTTCCATAGCCAGATGGATCAGATCTCCGGCTGGATGAAGCTGCAGGACGTGTTGAATGCCCTGTTTGAACAACTCCGGGCCGGCCGCAACCTGCTGAGGTCGAAGATCGCCGGAAGGGCGGAGCAGGCGGAGGAGACCGTTGCCTTGTTGAAGAGGATGGGTGTCATCGTCAAGAAACTTATGGACGAGAATGCCATGCTCTGCATCGAGCGTGAAAGGCTGGTGGAGGAATCCGTGGTTGCTTCCGAGTAGCGTATTAAGGACATGAAACTGATGAAAAAGATCATCGCTGCTCACGGCAAGAACTAGTCTCTGCGACCTCCAGCACATCAAGAAAGTAGAGATCAGCGAGCCAGATTGTTGTATGCGTCTTCCTTCTTCTTTTTCCCTTGTGTAATTCGGGCGTAGCCGCATGTGGCTTTTTTAGTTATCTTCCTAGATATGTAAGACAATTATTATCCACTGTCATTGTCCTTATATTCATCATGCTTGCCATAAGTCGTAGTCGATGCTATATAGGTCTATCGGATCTTACATCAAGATCCGTGCAACACTATCTTTTCAGATATTCACTTTTCTCTCTTAAATCTCAGTCCAGTGAGACATAGCCACGCCGTGAAACAGGGGCTCGGGTGCCATTAATGGAGACATTGGGAGGGAGGTGCGCGGCGGATAGAGGTCAAAGGGCTCTCCTCCCGATGAGCACGCGTAGGGGTCTAATCGCACGCCTCCCTTACTCAAATATCTACCTCGCACGACACCTCCTAGCCAATAAAAAAAGGGACGCGTGGCGGCACGTAATTGGTAAGTAGAATGCCCATGGTTTCCATAATAGTTGTGTTTCTGATTTGTAATGTGACAACACTTGTTCCAAAATGACTTTATTGATTTTTAATGTGTGCGCCTTCAAAAATCGGACAGAAAAATTACCACAGCATGTTGGTGCAAATGTCATGACACCATGCCAAGATTCATGATTTTCAGGCGTGTTTTGGATTTCAGGAATTAAAAAACGAAGTTTCTCAATCTTATTGGCCGAGCCACGACATCGAGATCTTTGAATTTCATTCTCATTTCTTGCATGGGATCTAAAAATTCACCCAAGGACACACATGTGATTTTTCAACCAACTTTGGTGCACTGGAGCATGTGCTTGTAGTTCAAATTTGAATTATGCACATTGAATGCCCAGAAATTTAATTAATGGCCAAACGAACCCGGAATAATCCCAAAATTTGGCACGATGCTTCTATTTGGTCTAATCTACCTGTGTAAACAAATTAAGGCGGGAGAAGGTAGTACGTGTACGTATGTCGTTTCACACACGGAGGTGACATGTTCCCTCTCGGAACCACGAGCCTTCTTGAGAGAAGCTCCGGTTTGCAAGCAAATTATACCAAAGCTTGTCCCAATTCGGCCAAAAAAATTACCGCGGCATGTTGGTGCCATGTCATGGCACCATGTCAAGTTTCATGATTTTCAGACGTGTTTTGGATTTACATGAATTAAAAACCAAGTTTCTCAAACTTTCCAGCCGAGCCACGACGCCCAGATGTTTGAATTTCATTCCCATTTCTTGAATGGGACCTAGAAATTCACCCAAGGACACACATGTCATTTTTCAACCAACTTTGGTGCACTGGAGCATGTGCTTGTAGTTTAAATTTGAATTATGCACAATAGATGCCCATACATTCAAATAATGTATAAAAAAGGCCAAACGAACCCGGAATTAATGTATACAAAAATGAAATACATGCTTGGAAAACATGACACCGCACGTGGTGCCATTATTTGGCCTCACCATGCCCTGGTAAAAAAATTGAGAATGTTTTCCTTATGTCGTCATGCACGCCTCTCATAAATCAAACCATCACCGAGGAAGTTCCATGGCTTCGAGGGGGAAATCACCAAGATTGAAGGGGGGTCCAAATTTCCTTTGTCCTTTGTCCATGAGTTTTTTTCTATGATAAACATACACCCTGCAAATCACCACGTTCAAATTTTACACTTTCCCGTGTTCATCTACCATATTTAGGGGATTATTTGCATTTTCTAGGCATTAATGCACATAATTCAAATTTGAACAATCGGTGCATGAAAAGGTGCACAAGAACGGTGTGGAAAACCATCCTCGTGCCATTTAGTAAATTCTCATGCCTTTTACAAGGAATGGACAGATATTTTGAAGAAATGTGTGGCAATAGTCAACCATAAACGCGTCGTTTACTAGGTAACAACTATACATAATATGAAATAAATGCTTGAAAAACATGACGCCTAGCATGGTGTCATGGTATGGCCTTACCACGCCCTGGTAAAAATTTGAGAATGTTATCCTTATGTCATCATGCACGCCTTTCATAAATTGAACCATCACCGAGGAAGTTCCATGGTTTTGAGAGGGAAATCACCAAGATTGAAGGGGGATCCAAAATTCATTTGTCCTTTGTCCATGAGTTTTTTTCTATGATGAACATACACCCTGTAAATTACCACGTTCAAATTTGACACTTTTCCATGTCGATTTACCATATTTAGGGGATTATTTGCATTCTCTAGGCATTAATGCACATAATTCAAATTCAAACAATCAGTGCATGAAAAGGTGCACAAGAACGGTCTGGAAAACCATCCTCGTGCCATTTAGTAAATTCTTATGCCTTTTACAAGGAATGGACAGGTATTTCGAGGAAATGTGTGGCAATATATAGTCAACTATAAACGCGTCATTTACTGGGTATACATAAAATGAAATAAATGCTTAAAAACATGACGCCTTGCGTGGTGCCATGGTATGGCCTCACCATGCCCTAGTAATTTTTTTAAGAATGTTATCCTTATGTCGTCATGCACGCCCTTCATAAATCGAACCATCACCGGGGAAGTTTCATGGTTTCGAGAGGGAAATCACCAAGATTGAAGGGGGATCCAAATTTCCTTTGTCCTTTGTCCATGAGTTTTTTTTCTAAGATGTACATACACCCTGCTAATCACCACATTCAAATTTGTCACTTTTCTGGGTTCATTTACCATATTTAGGGGATTATGTGCATTTTCTAGGCATTAATGCACATAATTCAAGTTCAAACAATCGGTGCATGAAAGGGTGCACAAGAACGGTTTGGAAAACGATGCTCGTGCCATTTAGTAAATTCTCATGTCTTTTACAAGGAATGGACAGATATTTTGATGAAATGTGTGGCAATAGTCAACCACAAATGTTTGTTTATTGGGTTTTCAACTACAGAAAAAATGAAATAAATGATTGAAAAACATGGTGCCATGGTATGCCCTCACCATGCCCTGGTGAAAATTTGAGAAGGTTTGGCTTATCTCGTCATGCACACCCTTCATAAATCGAACCATCGCCGGGGAAGTTCCATGCTTTCGAGAGGGAAATCACCAAGATTGAAGTGGAATCCAATTTTTTTTGTTTTTTGCCCTGGAGTTTTTTTTCTACAAAAAACATACACCCTGCAAATCATCGTGTTCAAATTTGGCATTTTCCAGGCTCATTTACCGTATTTAAGGGATTATGTGCATTTTCTAGGCATTTGGCGCACATAAATCCAATCTAGCTACAACTACACGGATGTGATGTGAGGGACGTGGATTGCTGTTCGATCGTGGCGCATCCTATGGTGCACACGCGCGATCCGCGTGGCTGGGGTTTCGGCCAATCATAATGCGCAACACACAATAGCCTCAGCGCAGACTGTTTCCGAAAGGGACTGACATGAACCGTGTGCGATAATGAACGAGCAAAATTGTAAGGGAACCCAAATTTCCTCTGTTATTTGTCGTTGAGCTCTTAAAAACCACCGCACTGTATGGCTGCCCGGCCCCTCCGTCCCAGAGCTCTCCAAGCATCTTTCACGGCACCGCAGCGCACAGTGACCGGTAAGGAAGCAATGGCATCCCGTCGCGCCGCGTTCCTCACCGGCCGCGACCACACACATGGTAAGGAAGCAACGGCATCTCGCCGCGCCGAGTTCATCGCCGCCGGCGGCCACACAGTTATGTGGGTGGCCTTTGAGGCTGCCATGGCCGAATGGGCGGTGGATCTAGAGGTGGCCAAAGCCGCACAGGAGGATCAGAAAAGGTAGAAAGTAGTCAAGAAAAGAGAGTCCCGCTGAGGGAGTCTAGGACTAGGGGGTGTTCGAATAGCCGAACTATCATCATCGGCCGGACTCCAAGACTATGAAGATACAAGATTGAAGACTTCGTCCCGTGTATGAATGGGACTTTCCTTGGCGTGGAAGGCAATCTTGGCGATACAGATATGTAGATCTCCTACCATTGTAACCGACTCTGTGTAACCCTAGCCCTCTCCGGTGTCTATATAAACCGGATGGCTTTAGTCCATAGGACGAACAACAATCATACCATAGGCTAGCTTCTAGGGTTTAGCCTCCTTGATCTCGTGGTAGATCTACTCCTGTAATACCCACATCATCAATATCAATCAAGCAGGACGTAGGGTTTTACCTCCATCAAGACGGCCCGAACCTGGGTAAAACATCGTCTCCCTTGTCTCTAATTACCATCCGCCTAGACGCACAGTTTGGGACCCCCTACCCGAGATCCGCCGGTTTTGACACCGACATTGGTGCTTTCATTGAGAGTTCCTCTGTGTCGTCACCGATAGGCTGGATGGCTTCTTCGATCATCAACAACGACGTAGTCCAGGCTGAGACTTTTCTCCCCAGACAGATCTTCGTATTCGGCGGCTTTGCACTGCGGGCCAATTCACTTGGCCATATGGAGCAGATCGAAAGCTACGCCCCTGGCCGTCAGGTCAGATTTGGAAGTTTGAACTTCACGGCTGACATCTGCGAAGACTTGATCTTCGATGGATTCGAGCCACAGCCGAGCGCGCCGCACTGTCACGATGGGCATGATTTAGTTCTGCAGTCGGACAGTGCCCTGGAGGCCGCACACGAGCCCGCTCTGACCCTCGATTCGGAGCCGGCTGCGCAGATCAAGGACGGGTGGCTAGACACCGCCTCGGGGGCTGCAACATCTATGGCGATGGAGCCGAATACTAACCTTATCCCTTGTGAAGCCCATGACTCCGAGGTGCCGGACTCCTCGCCGGACTCCGAACCTCCCGTGCCCCCTCCAATCGAATCCGATTGGGCGCCGATCATGGATTTCACCACTGCGGACATCTTTCAACACTCACCTTTCGCCGACATCTTGAGTTCGCTAAAGTATCTCTCGTTATCAGGAGAGCCCTGGCCGGACTGCGGTTAGGACGGTTGGGATGCGGACAACGAAGAAATTCAAAGCCCACCCACCACCCACTTAGTAGCCACTATCGATGATCTAACCAACATGCTAGACTTCGACTCCGAAGACATCGATGGTATGGACGACGATGCCGGTGACGACCAAGAACCAGCGCCTACTGGGCACTGGAAAGCCACCTCATCATATGACATATACATGGTGGATATCCCAAAGGATGGGGATGGCGAAGGAACAACGGAGGATGACCCCTCCAAGAAACAGCCCAAGCGCTGGCGTCAGCGGCGCCGCTCTAAATCCCGCCACACCAAGAATGGAGATTCCGGCACCGGAGATAATAACACCCCAGACAGTGCCGAAGACAACCCCCTCCAACAAGATTCAGCACAGGAGGACGGAGAAGCCAGCCCTCATGAGAGAGCGGCGGACGAAGAGGTGGAGGATGATAATTACATGCCTCCCTCCGGAGACGAGGCAAGACTCCACGACGACGAATTTGTCGTGCCTGAGGATCCCGTCGAACAAGAGCATTTTAAACGCAGGCTTATGACCACGGCAAATAGCCTCAAGAAAAAGCAGCAACAACTTAGAGCTGATCAAGATCTGCTAGCCGACAGATGGACTGAAGTCCTTGCGGCCGAAGAGCATGAGCTCGAACGCCCCTCCAAAAGCTACCCAAAACGCAAGCTGCTCCCCCGATTAGAGGAGGAGGAATATAAACCTGCATCACCAGCGCACAATACGGCTGAGCGACCACCCCGTGGCCGTGATAGAGAGGCCTCTTGGCCCTCCACTAGAATCGTACCCCGGCATCACTCGAAAAGCACAAGGCCACAGGGGAACACTCTGGACTTGCGAGATATATTGGAGGATAAGGCAAGACAATCAAGATCGAACTACGGATCGCGTGGGCGCCCCATGATACGTGACGACAACCGTCCCGTCGGACACAACAAGTCCGGCCGGGCCGAACACAGTAGACAAAGCTCTTTTGAGCTTCGTCGTGATATAACCCAATACAGAGGCACCGCACACCCACTATGCTTCACAACTGAAGTAATGGATCATCAAATCCCCGAAGGGTTTAAACCCGTGAATATTGAATCTTATGACGGCACAACAGACCCCACGGTTTGGATCGAAGATTATCTCCTTCATATCCACATGGCCCGCGGTGATGATCTTCACGCCATCAAATACCTCCCACTCAAGCTTAAAGGACCAGCTCGGCATTGGCTCAACAGCATGCCAGCAGAATCAATTGGGTGTTGGGAGGACCTGGAAGCCGCATTCCTTGATAACTTCCAGGGCACGTATGTGCGACCACCAGATGCTGACGACCTAAGCCATATAATTCAGCAGCCAGACGAATCGGCCAGACAATTCTGGACACGGTTCTTAACTAAGAAAAATCAAATCATCGACTGTCCGGATGCGGAGGCCCTCGCGGCCTTCAAACATAACATCCGCGACGAGTGGCTTGCCCGGCACCTGGGACAGGAAAATCCGAAATCCATGGCAGCCCTCACATCACTCATGACCCGCTTTTGCGCGGGAGAGGACAGCTGGCTAGCCCGCAGCAACAACCTCAGCAAAAATTATGGCAGTTCAGATATCAAGGACCGCAATGGCAGGTCGCGTCGCAACAAGAACAAATGCCGCATTAACAACGACAATAATGAGGATACGACAGTCAACGCCAGATTCAGAGGCTCCAAACCCGGTCAGCGGAAAAAGCCATTCAAAAGAACTACTCCGGGTCCGTCCAATTTGGACCGAATACTCGATCGCTCGTGCCAGATACATGGCACCCCCGAAAAGCCAGCTAACCACACCAACAGGGACTGTTGGGTATTCAAGCAGGCAGGCGAGCTAATTGCCGAAAACAACGACAAGGGGCTGCATAGCGATGATGAGGAAGAGACCCGGCCGCCGAACAGTAGAGGATAGAAGGGTTTCCCCCCACAAGTGCGGATGGTTAAAATGATATACGCAACCCGCATACCCAAAAGGGAGCGGAAGCGTGCACTCAGGGACGTATACGCGATGGAGCCAGTCGCCCCGAATTTCAACCCATGGTCCTCCTGCCCGATCACTTTTGATCGAAGGGATCACCCCACCAGCATCCGCCATGGCGGATTCGCCGCATTGGTTTTAGACCCAATCGTCAATGGATTTCACCTCACCAAAGTCCTGATGGACGGTGGCAGCAGCCTGAACCTGCTTTATCAGGATACAGTGCGCAAAATGGGCATAGACCCCTCAAGGATTAAACCCACAAAGACGACCTTTAAAGGCGTCATACCAGGTGTAGAGGCCAATTGTACAGGCTCAGTTACATTGGAAGTGGTGTTCGGATCCCCGGATAACTTTTGAAGCGAGGAGTTAATCTTCGACATAGTTCCGTTCCGCAACGGCTATCATGCTCTTCTCGGACGTACTGCGTTTGCAAAGTTCAACACGGTGCTGCACTACGCATACCTCAAGCTCAAGATGCCAGGCCCTCGAGGAGTCATCACGGTCAACGGAAACACTGAACACTCTCTCTGAATGGAGGAACATACAGCGGCTCTCGCGGCAGAAGTACAGTGCAGCCTCTTAAGGCAATTCTCAAGTCCGGCCGTTAAGCGACCGGACACGGCTAAATGCGCCCAGAGTAACCTACAACAAGACCACCTGGCACGTTCCGAGCACGCAACCCCAGCCCCTGCACAATTGCAAGACTGGTCCTTCACGTACATCATTACGCTCTGGAGATACCATGGGCATAGGGAGAGGGGCACGACCATGATAGGCCCGGAATGCGGCTTAACCACACCAGGGGCTCTCAAGTGTGTCATTCTTTTTTTCTCTTTTTCTTTTCTTTTACCCATAGGACTCCGTTCATCAGAGGCCCTGTCCGGCAGTAGACCTGCCGAACTCATGATGCAACAGCCAGGGAAGGAGAAAGGCTACGACGAATATCCAGGTGGTCTCCATTACGAGCATTAAATCTGTTTTATACACCATTCCGCAGCCTACTCCTGGAAGGGGACATGTTTAATAGTCCCATCCCTTTCTTACCGCACTATTTGTATCGTTCTGCATTCACGGCAGTATTTCTTGAATAAACAATGCAGCACCTTTTTGCTTATAATTGCATTTCTTTCTTATACATATGTTCATTTATGACATGTTGCATCCGTACACTTTGGTACGGCTAAATACACCAGGGGCTTATGTTTCCCGCATCATGGTGTGATAAGTCCGAACAGTTTCACAAGTGCGGCACCCCGAACTTATAGCATTATATGCATCGGCTCCGAATCATGTCTTGGGTCAATAGTTGGGTTTGCCCGGCTCCCATGTTTTGGTACCTTACGTTCCGTTGTATCGGCTAAGGTAGCACTGGGAGAACCACTGCGATTGCGCCCCAGTTGAGCTGGGAGAGCGCCTCAGTGGAGAAAGCTAAAACTGACCGTCATGATGAGGCGAGAGCCGGTCGCTGTTCGAGAGGTTTTTTCGAGTCCCTAAAGACTTATGCCGCTTAGAGCGAGGAACCGGCTTTGTCCGGCCCAGGCGTGGATAGCGCCCCAAATTCAGCCTTCCGAACACTAGGGGCTTCGCCGAAATTTAAAATTATAGAATTCTATGGCTAAGTGAGAGTGTTCAAGCATTATAAGTCTGGTTTCCTCGTTCGTTGTGTTGAGCGCCTCCCTAGATGGACCCAAAAATGGGAACAAGAGTGCTCAAATTTATCCCGAACACCCCAGCACTCGTGGCATGGGGGTTGAAGCCGACGACTTGTCATCTCTCAGATTTGATAAACGACCGCACAAAAGGTAATATTTTAAATTAACAAGAGTTGCTTAGCGCATATGAACAAAGTTTTCAGCGCACAGGATAACAAAATGCGAGTCTACTCAAATATTACATCTTTGGAGCACTCACCCGCAATAATGCAGGCACCCTTCAGGACACTCTTATAATACATCTTGGGCATGCAATACTCCTTGCCCGGCGGTGGCGCGTCCGTCACAAGCTTCTCAGCATCCATCTTGCCCCATTGCACCTTTGCGTGGGCAAGGGCCCGACGGGCACCTTCAATACAGGCGGAGTGCTTGATGACATCAACCCATGGACACGCATCCACCAGCCGCCGCACCAGGTCGAAGTAGCTCCCAGGCATGGCCTCCTTGGGCCACAACCGAACTATGAGGCCCTTCATGGCCTGTTCGGCCACCTTGTAGAGCTCGACCAGCTGCTTCAGCTGGTCGCTAAGGGGCACCGGATGTCCGGCCTCAGCATACTGAGACCAGAAGACCTTCTCCATCGAGCTCCCCTCCTCAGCCCTATAGAAAGCGGTAGCATCGGACACGCTGCGGGGCAGATCTGCGAACACTCCTGGAGAGCTCCGAATTCGGGTAAGTGATAGGTAATTCACACTCACATGCTTGCTTTGCATGAAAAATGCCTTACCCGCCGCTATTTTCTTCAACGCCTCGATTTCCTGCAGGGCCTTGTAGGCTTCGGCCTTAGCGGCTTTGGCACTCTCAAGAGCCGATGCAAGCTCGGACTCTCGAGTCTTTGAGTCACGCTCCAAACTCTCATGTTTTTCCACGAGAGCCTGGAGCTCTTGTTGTACCTCCGCCACCCACACCTCCTGCTTCTCTCGCTCGGTGCGCTCCGCAGCAGCATTACGTTCGGCCGCGGACACCGCCTCCTTTAGGGTCGCCACCTCGTTCATGGCCCCTGCAATACCCACGTTATCCTTGTCATTCTTCTTGCAACCAAATCCTTTTCTGTAAGGTACAATTTTAATAAGGTGTTACTCACCTTCCTTGTCCTCGAGCTGCTTCTTGGCACGGCCGAGCTCGTTCTCAGACCGCTCAAGGCTTTGCTTCAAAGTATTGACCTCCGCAGTCAGTGCGGCAGAGGTCAGCAGCACAGCCTGCAATCCCATATTGACATATTTTTTATGACTCCTGCGTATATCTTTTTAGATCCTCAGTCCGGCTTTTCTTTTCGAACACCGAACCGAGCATCAGGGGCTACTGTCTATGCGGTACTATTTTACATATATCAAAATTCTTACCTCAAAGCCTGTTAGGAGGCTGTTGCAGGCTTCGGTCAGCCCGCTCTTGGCGAGCTGAACCTTCTGAATCACCGCACTCATGACGGTGCGGTGTTCCTCTTCGATGGAAGCGCCGTTGAGCGCCTCCAGCAAGCTATCCGGCGCCTCCGGTTGGACGGAGGCCGCCGGCGTCACGGTCTTGCCCTTCTTACGAAGGGGCCGCCCGCCGGACTCCGGAGCCACTACAGGTTCCGGTGCGGAGTCCGGTGCAAAGTCTGGGAGGTTGCCCTGCGGCACCTCCGAGGCCTCCTCCTCCTGGCGGGTCCCTTCCCGGGATCCCACCTCGGCATCGTCCGCATCACGGGGGGTGGAGGCGCTCGGAAGGGAATCCATATCCGACGCACCCAAGGACTCGCTCGACAAAGAGGGAAGTTCATCCCTGGGCGGACTGCAGGGTTGTATGCGGCATTAGAAAGACACCATGTGGCGAAAAGAAAAACCATGAAGTTATTCGGGAGTCCAGATACTTACGATCTTGCCAGGGGCTTGGCCCTTGAAGGCCAGTCCTCGTCATCGTCGCCGGTGTTGGAAGAGCAGTCCGGGGGAAGTGTCCTTCCCTTCTTGGACCCTTTGGCCTCCCTCATTGGGGAGGCCTTCCTTTTCTTCCCTCCCCCTGCTGGGGGAGATGCCTCTTTCTTCTCCTCCTTGCCTTCGTGGGAGGAATCCGCCTCAGAGTCACCAGACGATAAGTCCGATGACACCTGAAAACGGGAACTCTTTCGAGTGCCCGTGGCCTTCTTCTTGGCCTTCTTCTCCGGCACCACGTGGGGTGCCGGAACCAGCAGCCCTGTTAAGCGGGCGTCCGCTGGGTCTTCTGGCAAAGGGGCCGGACAGTTAGTCCGCTCGGCCTTCTTCAGCCAGTCCTGTCAAAGGAGAGGGAGTTTAGATCCCGCATAGAGTCAAACTATGGAAAACAAGTGTCCCGTAAAGGGTAAAATCGCTTACCTCGCTAGCCGGACGCTGCGAGCTGAATCCACGATCTTCGGTAGCGGATGCGGGAGCCTCTGCGCCCTTAAACAGCACCCTCCAGGCCTCTTCGTACGTAGTGTCGAAGAACCCGCTCAAAGTCTGGTGCTGCGCCAAATGGAACTCCCACATATTGAAGTCCCATTGTTGGCATGGGAGAATCCGGCGGATGAGCATGACCTGGACTACGTTGACAAGCTTGAGCTTCTTGTTCACTAGCTTTTGGATGCAGGCTTGGAGTCCGGTCAGCTCCTCCGAATCACCCCATGTCTGGCCACTCTCTTTCCAGGAGGTGAGCCGTATGGGGATGCCGGATCTGAATTCGGGGGCCGCTGCCCATTCAGGGTCACGCGGCTCGGTGATGTAGAACCACCCCGATTGCCACCCCTTAATGGTTTCCACGAAGGTGCCCTCGAGCCAAGTAACGTTGGGCATCTTGCCCACCATGGCGCATCCGCACTCCGCTTGGCTGCCCTTCACAACCTTTGGCTTGACACTGAAGGTCTTGAGCCACAAGCCGAAGTGGGGCTGGATGCAGAGGAAGGCCTCACACACGACGATAAACGCCGAGATGTTGAGGATGAAATTCGGGGCCAGATCATGGAAATCCAGGCCATAGTAGAACATGAGCCCCCGTACAAAGGGATGGAGTGGGAAGCCCAGTCCATGGAGGAAATGGGAAAGGAATACTACCCTCTCATGGGGCCTGGGGGTGGGGATGAGCTCCCCCTCGTCGGGGAGCCAGTGTGCAATGTCGCTGGACAGATGTCCGGCGCTGCGCAGCTTCTGGATGTGCCCCTTCGTAACGGAGGAGGCCATCCACTTGCCTCCTGCTCCGGACATAGTTGGAGAAGGTTGAGGTGAGATGTGCGGACTTGGGCGCTGGAGCTCGAGTTCGCGGAGATGGATAAGCAACGGAGGAAGAAGGCGTAGGTAAAAGGGTGGATCTTTATCCCCTTATATGGGCGGACGAAACCATGCGTCCCCACCGGCCTGATAAAACTCGCTTATCTCCCAAGCGCCGCAATCAATGGCGTGGTTGGGTTACCCATGTCCGTATTGATGGGAATCCCGGAATAAGGGGAACACGATCTCTGCTTCGATAAGACGTGCCAAGGAAACCGCTTCGCTAAACGCGCGGAGGTGGTATAATAAAAACGATTCGAGTAAAGGCTTGGTGGTGGTGTGACATCACGCCACAAAATACGTCAGCAGATTGAATTTGTGTAAATATTATTCTCTCTATGGTGGTATGTGGAATTTATTTTGCAGAGCCGGACACTATCCTGGTGTTCACGATCTTCTATGAATTATTCGGAGGAGGAACCCGCCTTGCAATGCCGAAGACAATATGCGCGCCGGACTCGTTGTCATTGAAGCCTGGTTCAGGGGCTACTGAGGGAGTCCAGGACTAGGGGGTGTCCGGATAGCCAAACTATCATCATTGGCTGGACTCCAAGACTATGAAGATACAAGATTGAAGACTTCGTCCCGTGTCCGGATGGGACTTTCCTTGGCGTGGAAGGCAAGCTTGGCGATACAGATATGTAGATCTCCTACCATTGTAACTGACTCTGTGTAACCCTAGCCCTCTCCGGTGTCTATATAAACCGGATGGATTTAGTCCATAGGACGAACAACAATCATACCATAGGCTAGCTTCTAGGGTTTAGCCTCCTTGATCTCGTGGTAGATCTACTCTTGTAATACCCACATCATCAATATCAATCAAGCAGGACGTAGGGTTTTACCTCCATCAAGAGGGCCCGAACCTGGGTAAAACATCATGTCCCTTGTCTCCTGTTACCATCCGCCTAGACGCACAGTTCGGGACCCCCTACCCTAGATCCGCCGGTTTTGACACCGACACCCGCCACCGCAAGAAATAAGATACCGCACACCATGATGACGAGAGCTTGGCGGAGATCGAAGCATGGTTGGCAGCCGCCTACAAGGTCGGGAAGGAGAATGCCGGTGTCTGGCCAGCATGCCCCGATGGCAGCATGTGAGAAGTAGTTTAAGTTTGTAGTATTAGAGCAAATTACCAGTAGTACTTTAAGTTTGTAGTATTAACTTACAATGAGCATCCTTTGAGGGCTTTGAGCATTGATTAGCATGTGTGACCGTGTGCGCTTTTTTGCGTTAATCATTAGAGGATCAAAAAACACACGGTTTCTATGTCGTACCCATGTGCGTTTTTTTGCTTGAACGAAAAAATCAACTACACGTGTACATTTTTTGGAGACGGGAACTGCCAATTTTATGTTTTATTGCCCACGAGTATTTTACGCGCTTCGTTTGTGTTGTGTGTTTCCCCCGCCCAAGTTTCAAGTTTCGTAGCGAAATTTTCATTAGGCGTGCGATTTCAGAATTTATTCCTCCAACGACATCCCCACCTATCAAATTTCCTCAGTATCTACCCCACCTCCCCCCCACTCCCCCGCACCTCCCCCTAACGGCAGCTCAAATCGGCGCCACCACAACCACAGCTTCAACCACATCTACGTACTGCTCGGATCCAGTCAGGTAAACCACCGATCTCTATAACGGCCCCGGCCTGATTGCTTAAATGGCGCCTGCAAAACATCCTCATGCCTCCAAATCCCCACCATCCCTACATCCAGAGCATCGCCATGCAAGCCCAACCACATATCACGTGGAGGTCGAGGAGCTGATGGCGGTCCATGGTGCGATGGCCGCTATGCGTGTTGACCCGAAGGAATACCTTGCCTCCACCCCCGCTGACATGGTGCAGGCTCTGGCCCAGAAGAAGTGCCCCAGCGACTACCCCCCATGACTTAACAGGTATGATATGACCAGCTAAATCTTACAAATGCCACTTGCAATGGCTATGTTTTGTACGGTTGATGTATTAAGCATGTTCGTGCCTTGTTTATTTCAGTACTGCACACTGTGTGATGTTCAAGTATTAACTGTTCAGTTCAATTTCACCAATACTAGCAACAAACTTTGCTACCATGCTACTCTCTGCAATGAAGATATACTAGAGATGCTGCCCATTTGCTATTTTTGGTGGATGCTAACCATGTTGTACTTAACATGCCTATCCATGTACTTACGCAGGGCCATAATGGGCGATGTTGTTGTTTGCCGTCGAGGTTAGCTGCATCCCATGTCTTACAATATTTTACATCATTTGAGCAATTGCAGTTTGGCTTCTAACATTTACTTGCTTCTTGTAGGTACACATGTCGGGGGCACTGATCCATGCTTCGACTCGGAGGAAGAGCTTGCCTTCGCAGCCGCCAACTTTGGGCGGACTCTGGCCAAGATGAAGTGCCCCAGCAACTACATCTCAGGACTTACCAAGTATGAACTCACCAGTTCAATCTTACCAATACAAGTTACAATTAATGGCTATGTTTTGTACCGTTGATGTCTAAAGAATCTTGTAGTAAACATGCCTAACACGTTTTAGCTAGTTCCCCTACCTTTTTATAGACAATTGGGCCATTATCTGCTCTGGCAGCACCTGCCTTGTGATGTTTAACTCTACCAATTGCATTTTTATCAGTACTGGTTTCAATGTCCATTAAGCCTGTTGCAATTAACAGTTGTATCCATTTTGAAACATTTGTATTTCAATGGCTACAAACTTACAAAACAAGAATTAGGATACTGTTAAGACTATTGCAATTAACAGTTGTATCCATTTTTTAATCCGTCCCTTTGCTACCGTGCTACTCTTTCACAATGAAGATATCACTAGTTCACTACAGATGCTGCCGTTTTATTACCATTTGCTATTTTTGGTGGATGTTAACCCTGTTGTAGTTAACATTGGTTTTCCATGTACTTACACATGGCTACAATGGGGGATGTTGTTGTTTGCCGTCGAGGTTAGCTGCATCCCATGTCTTATACACCATCTATTCCTAAATTTAAGTATTTTTAGAGATTCCAATATAGACTACATAAGGAGCAAAATGAGTGAATCTAGATTCTAATCTAAACTATATCTATAATTCTATATACATCCGTATGTAGTTCATATTGGAATCTCTAAAAATACTTGTACTTAGGAATGTAGTTAGTTGTATTTTATATCATTTGTGCAATCTCATTTAGCTTCTAACATTTACTAGTTGCTTGTAGGTACGTATATGAGCGATACTGATCCACGCTTCGATCCCTTTTGTGTATGGGGCAATGAGATATTTGTGAACAAGCGTCAAGTGAGGAAACTAAGAAAGATTGTTAGGCGAAAGAAACAGGTGATGGGAATTAAGCTCTTTATTTACACTTTCTCCAAGACATCAGTGAACTTTAGGATGGTAAGTAATCTGTTGCCTTTTCCCCTGCCCACAACAAGTTACTCTATTAGACCTCATGATCTGATATTTTTCTCTTTTCAGTGGTTTCCGAAGCTATTTAATGATGATTACCTTGCAAACTACATGACCAGAGTGAAGGCAACTAATGTTAAAGTATATAATTCATGCTACCATGATAATGCTCTAGAAGTCTCCCTGAAGGCAGTGAAGGATGAGCGGGCGATCGTCACAAGGGGTTGGACAAAAGTTGTTCGTGCCTATGACATGCAAGAAGGCGCATTATGGGCATTCTGCTTCTTCAACAACATCGGCAGTGAAAATGATTTACACTTGTCTCTTCACCTTTACCACCTGTAAATATTGTGGTTCATCATAGTTAAGTGATGTCTAATCCTGTAATTACTGGACATATTGTACTAACAATTTTATTTATGGATTCGTTGTTGAACTATTGTGCTGAGAATTTGAATTGCATGTTTCATATTTCAAAAATTCCAATTTGAATAGTAAATTACAGCCAAAAAAAATTTCTACAGGAGCGAATAAAATAATGTGCACGCGGTTAGAAAGAAAACAGTGTGTGCAATAAAAAGAAAACAGATGGTTCCTTGATGTGAAAAGTTTGTAATGCCCTTCAAACGCACACACGGTTTCATCTCATATGCGTGTGTGATTCATGGTAATACGGCAAATGTTTCAAACCAGTGTGCGTGTGTGATAGAAATAGCAATCGCACATACTTACGAAAATGTACACGTTGGCGTTAGTAGAGGCACCACACACATTTTACATTCTTGAACCATGTGCGATAACGTACCTATCACAAACATATTGGCAGATTAAACATTGATGTCCACCTTTTTCACACAACTATAGCGGCCTAATCGTTTGGGATGTACATAAGAACGGAAACGTACTCCTTGGATTGACTGTGTGTGATATACATACGAGCATAAATATTTTTCTGGGATTCACACTACAAAAAAATACACATCCGTGATGATACGTGGTTGTCACAGTAGGTCGCGTTTTTTGTCATGCATGTACATCCATGACGATTTTATGACAGAATCAAGATAGTCATACATGTTCTATCATAGAAGTGTTCCATGACATTACCAAAATTATCATCACGGAAGTGTCCACTTCCATGACGATAAATCGTGCGTCACAGAAGTGCTTTCGTCAAGGGTGACCCACACGTGGCATCCACCGTAACGGAATGATGTTAAGCTATCGGGTCGGGTTTTGGATCCGATAACCCGTTAACAGCCCCGACCAATGGGGATTTTCCACGTGTAAAATCATCATTGGTTGGAGGAAACACGTGTCGGCTCACCGTTGGGACAGATTTCCTCCGCTCATTGGACAAAAGGCGCCTATGATACGGCGACACATAGCACGGCCCAACAGAGGCCCATTCGTGTGAAAAGGCCAGCCCGTTTGACTTGGTCAAATGGTGGCGGGCCGGCCCACGGAAAGCCTGTTAACGGCCTGTTCGCGTATAGCCCATTTACAACCCGCTAACCCAGGGCCTGTTACGCCCTATCCAAATTAGGCCCAGTAGCATCATCTGAGCCGTCCAATATGATTCCAGCCTATTTTAACTTCCGGCCCATGTGTGGCCCATGACTTCTTTCGACCCATATGAGGCCCATTGTAACTCTTGGCCCGTTAATGGCCCGTGGTGAAACTGGCCCGTAATGAACAGTGTATCACTTTATACCCATTAACGGCCCGTTATTCCATTGGGCCATTTCCAGCCCAAGTTATCTTTCGGCCTTCTCAGGGCCCATTGATTCTTGGGCTCATTTGCAGCATTCGGTTACATATGGCCCGTTACTGTCATTTTCTGCTTGTGGGCCAAATTCAGCCCATCGTTACAGTCGGCCCGTTTGAGGACCGTTAATACCTTGGGCCGTTTTCATGTCAAAAAAAACCGTTGGGCTATTTTCATAGAGTTATCAAATACGGCCTATTAACGGCCCGTTATGGTCCATGAATAGTACGGCCCATGATTGGTGAAATGATGATATGCCCCGTAGAAGGCCCATGGATCCTACGGCCCGTATGAGGCCCATGGATAGTACGGCCCGTAGAAGGCCCATGGATCGTACGACCCGTAGAAGGCCCATGGACCCTACGGCCCGTAGGAGGCCCATGAATCCTAGGCCCGTATAGAAGTCCAATGGATCCTACAGCCCATATAGAAGGCCAATGGATCCTACGGCCGGAAGAAGGCCCATGGATCGTACGGCCTGCAGGAGGCCCATGGTTACAACAGTCCGTGCGTTAGTTACCAAAAATAGGCTATTGTGGCCACTAGAAAAACACAGAAAAAGAACGGCAGTCACTACAAGCAAACAACTAAACAAGACAATAAGGAAATAAATAAGCAAGCAATTAACGCTAGCCTATTACCGCTATTACACATATTACATCCACTGGGCATCAAAGTTCGCCACCAGTGCAAATATAGGGAACAAAGCAGCATATTACATAGACTGGTCGTCAAAATTGGCCACCAGTGCAAAAAAAAGTGGCAGCAAAACAAGAGCATTACTGAAACAACTTCAGAAGAGCTCAAGAAACGCTATCCTGGGTATCCACCATGCTGGCAATAAGCTTAGCAAGCTTATTAGCTTTGTCATGTTTGGCGCTAAAATCCTCCAACGCTTGTTGTTGCACCAGAAAGTATGCATCTGGATGCTCCTGGGACTTACATAGTCCTTCCGCTTCTTGTCGCGGCACAACTGATCGATGTCTTTCAGCTTGTAGTTGAGACTCAAGAAACCGAACTGATTCAGACAGTGAGTTTGAATAGCTTGTGCAAGCGGTAGTGGCCAGTAACTCAAACACTAAACCAAGACAAGACTTTGGGGTTGTCTCGCTGTCTTCAAGATAGTCTTCCTTAGCTGTTTTATCAGCTTTGTTGCAGACCAACAAGGATGTGTCACTATCCTGAACCTTATCTGCATTACTTCCTTTACCATTGCTTAATAAGGCACTCTTCCCCAATATTCTGTCAACTTTCTAAAAGAAGAAACAAGCAGACACATAACAAGTTTAGCATGTACTAGTATATGAAACTCATTTCGGTGAACCAATTCATTAGTAAGGTGGACACAATTAAACTACCAAGTCTTCTATTGCCAAGTACTTACATCATAAAAGCATCAAACAAACATATATATGTCCTATGGTCACTAAATTGTCTTGCCAAATCAAAATAGAGACACGGTTCAAATCATATCAGTTCAAGACAAAGCAGTAGTGAAAGAATACAAAGCGTGGGAAACTACACGGCACAACAAGATTTCAGTTGGGTGCCATGGGTCTACATGTACAACAACACTATTGGCTCTGTTGTGATGCTAGTAATGTGCATGATATGAAAGTCAACTGTATACACAATTGAAATTGAAATCAACAGAGCTATTGATAAGAGAAAACCTATTAAAGAAACATGTGTGAACATACCTGTTGTGCCATTGGAGTTTCGATTGGATCCTTCAATTTCAAAATAAGTTTGTATGAGTAAATATAGTGATACAAGAGCAAAGCAATAATAGTTAAAAAAGGCGCGCCTAAGCAAGCGCTTAAGCGCGCCTAGGCTCTAGGCATTGGCAAAACGCATTGCGCATAACGATGCTTAATATGTGCATAACTGCACATAAGCATGTGCTTTGGTCAGTAAAGCGCAAGGCGGTGGCAAAACACACAATTAATGCCTAGTGCTTTTGTGAACTATGATAGCAATGGAATCTTAAATTAGAACAGATGTTCTTCAGGTTTAGGCACTTGTTCTACATGAACAGAGTACAGTAAGACGCAAGAATATAATACTTAAAAATACAAAATGAGCTCATAGACCTTACCACATTCTTGGTTCGGGACCAGTACAGAACAAGGCATTCCCAGTCATCATCCAGTAAATGTGTCTCAGGAGAACGTAAGGGAATTTGATGAGTTTCTTTGCCGGTGAAGTACGTTTTCTTCAGGTAATTCCGATGCTGCCACCAAGCATTCTTGAAGATAAAAGAGGTATTAGCACAGGTTACCTCATCTTGAGTTTCCAAATTGGTCCTTCTCTATAGAGAAAAATGGGAAAAATTGCTGTATTATGACAATCATGGAGGTAGGATGTATGGGACAAAGCAAAGTAATTGCCATGAATAACATTACTTACACATAACTCCTGGACAAACACCTGCAACTGGCATTTTTCTTCATCTTCAGTATAATATTTCCAAGATGGGAAGATATGCACATACGATTTAACAACATCAAATGCGATAGATGCTAAACTACGACTAGCTAGTTGTGCTTCCTCCACAGGAATAGGCGTACTAACTGGTGGAGTTGGGGTTCACCGTGATAGTACTGGCCCTTTGGGCACTGGAGCTGCCTTACTAACTGCTCTTGTTTGGGAGCTCTGTGGTGGAGATGGTGATGTGTCAACAGGAACTGGGTTACTATCGGCTGGGGTTGGGGTTAGATTGGGTGAAGCTGGTTCTCTGCCCATCGCAGTACGGGTACAATCTGCGAGAGTTTGGGTTATGTGTGGTAGGGCTGGTTTTTGTGCATGTACAACTGGGGTGCTATCTCCACCAAGAGGTAGCACTGTTTTATTTGAAGACCGTGTTTTTAGTCCGCTAGATACTGGCATCACCCGCTCCAATTCAAATGGCTGATAAACAGGAAACATAGTTGAATGTACAGACATTGTATGAGAGACAGATGCAATAGATAGAGTGTAAAAAAGAGGGCATGAAATAGTTGACATCTATATTGTTTAACTAAAACGGATAGCATGACATAATTTCACATATATGATGTCTATCTAAACTGGATAGCATAGCATAACATAATTCAAAGATATGATGAATAACTAAACAGGATCGCATGACATAATTCACCTACATGTTATCTAAGTAATCAAGATTGCATCATTTAATTCACATATGTGATTTATATGCTAAATAGAGGGCATTCGATATGATGTCTGAACTAAGAACATGGTGTTGAATATTGTGTATATGATGTCTAAACTATGCAATGCAAGACACCATATGCATGATATGAGCAGTATAACCGTGCCAAGTTAGAGCATACACCTCAGTGGGGGAATAGGACTGGTCATCTGTCTCTGAGTCCATATTTGAGGAGCTATCGGGACCCAACAAGAGATCTGCTTCGACAGGTAGCACTGTCTGCTCTGAAGGCCTTGTTTTCACTCAAGATTTTTCCATCTCCCACCCAAATGGCAGATTCACAGGAAGAGTAGTTTAATGTACAAAAATTGACGACAAATGGAAACATAATGAAGAAAAGGATGGGCGATATATCATTCAAATATATGATGCCTGGTTAAACAAGATGGCATTGCACATTTCACATATATTATGGTTGGCTAAAAGACATGAGACTGCATAATTCCCATATATGATATAGAAACTAAACAGGTGGCATTACAGAACATGTCTAAACTAAGCAGATGACATATATGATGTCAAAAGTAGGCACTGCAAGGCAACATATGCATGATATGACTAACATCAGCATGCCAAGGTAGAGCAAACACCTTGGGGGTAAATAGGAGTCGTCAGTGGCGTCTGAATCCGCCTCAAAACAGATATCTTCCTCTGGATAACTATCTGGAGAGGGGTGGGGAGGGTTTTCTATTGAACCCACCATGGAGCGATGTCTGCATGACATTGTAGTGTCGCGCAAAACTCTTCTCTTTTTCTCTACATGTTCAGCATGACTGTGTACAATATCTGACATGCATACGAAAAATATATGGTGAGATTATGTAAGGAGAGCATGCAGAAATTTAGAGTGATGGTAACAACTAGTGGATGGATCCAAAAATAATGATAGCAGGCTGATGATTGCTTTAAATTAATAAAAAGACAGATGATGATTGCTTTACTATTTGTTTCCCACCCAAGATGAACAACATAGGCATACCCTAGGTGAACCGGATATTAGACGGACATACTATTTATTGCTGCCTCGATATGTGCCCCACAACTAATTTAGAACTAAACTTTGAACATTAATTTGGACCTGACTTGGGATTCCAAGAGCTGAACAGGACGATAAAGTAGCAGGTAAGTTTAAGCAATGCATAACATAAGCAGAAACAAAAGAGTGCAAACTCTCTTGTGGACCCGTGTACTCCTCAGGTTCATCTGCTGAGTCGATGATGGTGATGCCATTGCGGTGGGTGCCGGCGGCAGGGAAGGAGATCTGAGGCGGCGAAAAAGACGGTCAGGAGTCGTGATGTCTGGTTTGGTGGATGCTTCTGTTGATGGAGCAGCTCAGGTGAGGTGGACAATGTCGCGGCAGGAGCAGGACAAACCACACAAAGTTCCCTTCGACACGTACCTGTAACTGAAGTAATTATGTAAGGGCTCATTTGGCTTGCATGAGTCTTAAAACGCAGGGATAGGAAAAACACCGGAATAGGATAGGAAAATGCACATGGTAAACAGAGCATTTGTAAACATAGGATTTCTGTCAACTTGGGTGTTTGGTTTACAGGAATTAGAAGAGCAGAGAAATGCAAAGGAACATGGCCAAAATAAAGTGAAACCATATGAAAGCGTGTACAGTTAGAATGTTATTCTGGCACTAATGCACTTGGTCTTGTTTTCATGCATAGGATTTTGAAAAGTAGGTCCAGGTGGATGTTTTGCTTCATTTCTTTCAACAAAATGCATGAACAATTAAATAGTAGAGTGCCATTGGAAAATTCCCTGTTGCTATGTTTTTCGTTGAACCAAAATAGCCCTAATGGATCGACGTGAATGTATAGTAATAAGTGATGCAACAAGTGTACAACCTCTTTGCCATAGCCATGTCGACGTCAGCATCATTGGGTTGGTCGCTGAAGCAGTTGAGGCAGAGGTGGTTGTCGGAGGTGTGGAGGAAGATTTGAGGAATCTGTAGACGGCGTCCAAGGCACTGCTTTGTTGTGATGGATCGTTCTGTTGTTGGAGCAGCTCCAGTGAGCCGTAAGACGTCAAGGCTGAAGCAGCACAAGACAGACATCGTCAATCTCAAGTGGGATTCTAATAGCATCTCCAATAGATGATGCAAAATGGATGTAAAATTTACATCACCAAAAACCACCTGACTACAACAGATGAGGTAAAAACTGTTGACTCTGAACTTAACTGTCGAAACTGAAATTTACTATGGAATCTGAATGCTACTGTTGAAATTGAACGCAATGGTAGCAGAGAGGCACTTGACATGTAGTTTAGGGAGGTCCTACAGTTCATATTCAACCTGCACCCCCCCTCAGCCGCCAGCCACCACCGGCCGAACCGCCGGCCCCAGCGCCGCCTCGCCGCCCCGAAACAACTCCCCGCCGCCGCCCCGGCCAGCCCTCTAGGCCCCCCGCCCCCCACCCTGAACCCTAAGATAGATAGAGGGGTACCTCTCCGGCGAGCCGCCGTCCCCGCTGTAGGTAGTTCTTCCTTAACTCCGGGGAGCCCCCCCCCCAACCCCTGAAAATCGACTGACCCAAAAGTCAATTCAGTCGACTGAAGTGTGGCTAAATCGGAGCAGAGCAGCAGCACGAGTGAGGGGGAGAGCAGCAGCAGCTGGGCGAGCGAGCGATCGAGCGAGAGCCGGATCAGCAGCAGGAGCGGGAGCGAGCAAGCGAGAGCCGGAGCAGCAGCAGCAGATCCAGCTGGTATGGACCTCGCCGCCAAAGGGGCCTCGCACTGGGGGAGAGCCACCTTGGAGATGTCTCCCGCGGCACCGGCTTCAAGGTAGCCACTACATGGGGGTGCGGGATGGAGCACCGCCGGCGCCGGGAGGTCGAGTTAAGGAGAAGGTGTGATGCGATGAGTGTACAACCTCTTTGGTGGCGCCGAGTAGGCCTCGACTTCATCCGAGGAGTCGGTGAGGATGTTGCGGTTCCGGTGGAGCAGGTTAAGGCGGCGCTGTGGGGATGGAGCAGCCGCGATAGACGAGACGATTGTCGGGGCAGCTCCTTGGAGGTGCAGGACGGGACGACTGAACTGGCGGGACAGCGAGATGGACGATTGATCCTCATCCGGGGAGGTGGATGAGGGACGTCGAGGTGTTTCGGTGGACGACATCATCGGGGAAGAGGCTCTGGCTGGGCAGTGGTGACGTGGTGGACAGAGGAGGGTGGGGTTTCACGGCTGGAGCGGAGAGGTTATGGCGGCCTGGGATTTCGAATGGCGAAAAGGGGGCGATGGGAGGGGAGCATGACTTAGGGACGCGCTTGTCCAAAATGTAGGGTGTGTTACAAAAGTACCACCCACCGATTTGAACTAGCGGCCCTTTCGGCTCAGGGTTAGAAGGGGGATTTCGCGTGTCAGGATTTGGCAGCTGGAGGGAGTTCTCGCGCGCGTTGTAATTTTGGGATAGCAAGGCGCGGGTTGTGAAGGCACCAGTTTTGGGAGCACGATATCTTAATTTTTGGGATATAACAAGACGCGGGTTGAATTTTAGGGACAAGCCTAACGTGTAGTAATATTGTACTTGTACGTACCAAATCAATTCGCACTTCCCTCAACCAAAAAGAAAATGAAAAAAATAAAACTATTCACACCACACAAAGAGAGAGTCTTGCCCCGTTTTACTATACAAATGCTATTCAAAGATACTCCCTCCTTCCATCTATATAGGGCCTAATGCGTTTTTCGATGCTAACTTTGACCAAATATTAGAGCAATAATATATGACATGCAACTTACACAAAGCACACTGTTAAATTCGTCTGTGAAAGGTTCTTTCAATGATATAATTTTCACATTGTGCATGTCATGTACTATTAATCTTGTCAATAGTCAAAGGCGGTCTTAAGAATCTCATTACGCCCTATATAGATGGAAGGAGGGAGTATGAATCCATGTTATGTCCGATTAAATTTTTTCGCTTGCTGTATAATGCATGTAACCTACTCATACCAACATTTTAGTGCATTCCAAATGTCTATACTACCGTTGCAATTCAAACTAAATTTGAATTCGTTTGTCTATTTCAATAAGAATCTACAATCATGATTGTTGCCAACTTCAACCATCATTTGTGTATTACCTTAATAACACACCACATGATTACTATAGAGATAGATATGAACTATGTGTACTACATGAACTCGAATTCTATTTTTTGAATACACTTGATGTTGATTCCAAATAATAGTACATTTGATGTACTAACTATATATTCATAATCTAAACCATGTTCCATACGTACACCGTGTTTATCACACAAAGTATAGTGCCCCGCCCCCTACATTATGACAAGTATTTAGACCTGAGTTGCAAAAGCCACACATTAGCCCAAATTATAATCAATGTTCTACATTATGATATCTTATTCAAGTATCCGTATCCACTTTTTTATAATGAATTATGATCTTTGTTCGTCTTTAACACCTTCATGATCCTCTTCTATTTGTAGCTAGCTAGCGCTAACTTTCTATCGTGCATGCACACCCCCGCCCCCTCTCACACACCCTTAGCGTCCCCTCCATCGCACACGTTCATTATTTCTCTTTAGGTCGTCCACCAGCGGTGTGTGTAGGCCCCCGGCTGCTTCTTTCCGGCACACACCGGTCGATATACCTCTCTAGCCAAGTGTGCCTACAACAAACACATATATACTTCCCCTCTTCTCTTCTCACCGTCCATGCCCCCTATGTCCAATACGATTCCATGCAGGTGCACACTCCGGCCCCTCTTTTCATTGATCACATACTCGCACACTCCTCCCCCTCGACATGGTAGGCCTCTCGCATCACCTCCTAGCCACACCCTCTCCCCCTGTCTGTCTCTCCGGACCTTATTTGCTTCTAACACAAGCAGGCGTGTATATGAACTGATATCCCTACATATAGCCAAGTCAACTATAATTCGTTTTCACCAAGCACTGATACACTTACCTTGCTAGTTATGTCTCTCCTTTTCTCGAACACACGACGGTTGATCTTCCTATGTAGTTATGTATGCTTACCACAACCATATCTTTTCTCTTATCATCCTTGAATACCTCCCGACCCGTCTCTCACACGCACGTGCATAGACAGATGGACATCCCCCGCCCTCTCTTATTGATATTGCACCCATACCCTTTGTTTGTCTAGCAGGCCTCTCCCACCATTTGTGAGACGCCACTCCACCACCAACCCTTCGATGCTCTACCTTTGTCTTTTTCCCAACCTTATTCCTCTGCTACACATATCCATGGATGTCGATCGATCTCCCTCAATACATAGCTAGGTCTCTCTCCTTCCCCACACATATACTAGTCGATCGGTCTCTACCCCTCCCCCCCCCACACACACACCGATAGTCGAACGTTGTAGGTAGGTATCCATGCCACGGAGAAAAACTTCACCTCTGCCCTCTCAAATTCCAGTAGGCCAGCCGCCCTGTATCTTTGACGTGGGCAAACACAAATTCGATGGCACTCTTTATCGATCGCGCAGCCACACACTTCATCCCTGTTTTCAATTCTATCGATATCTCACGCCCATGACTCCGATTCACACACATTGCATATGTTACATTTTTCTTGATTGAGATATCATCAACACATTGCCTCTGTTTCGCACAAACCATCTCTCTCACACCCACCCACGTACGTACCTGCACCTAAAGAAGAAGTGCATGCAGGATGCACGTACTCACGTCTCGTTCCCGGACGCACCCGCACGGGTACACGGTGTAGTTCGTTTCTGTACGAAAAGGCAGCCCACGTGATAATTTGACGCGTGTAGCGGTTGCTTACTTGAAGGAGGGTCGGGTACCACGCCTAGACGGAATAAAGTTCAACTTGACGCGTTAGCATTAAATAAAGTTATATATTCCTCAATGGCACGTACAGAATATAAAATGATTGCCGTGGGGAAAATGGAAAAATGGGTTTGTCTCTCGTCACACCATCTCACACAAGGCCGCCGTGGCCTCTATCTCTCAGTGTTGGTCAGTGATCAAGCCGCATCCCGTCCGCCGGTGGAAAGGGAGGATGTGCATTGTCTCTCTGTTCGATGGTGTTGAGGCAGCACATCCCGATCTGCGGTACCCGCCGTTCTCTCTGACCAAGCTCCGATGCGGTAGGGCCTTCACCACTTGCTCGCTGCCGCAGTATGGGCAGATCCCGGCTGCCGGCGCCCTCCTAGTAACATCCCGACGACCCTCAGGTACAGCTTCCTCTGGCCTTGCTCCATTGCCCATCTTCCCATGTTGCTGCATGTGGGTCTTCTTTAGTTGTTTGCTTAAATCGTATCTCGGCCGGCGTTCTTTCCATCTTGCAATCTCCTCCTCAAACCATTTTTGATAAACCACCATGTGCTATCTTTCCCTTATTACATGGAACATGCTTCTTTTTTGTCGGTGTATGTGTCTTCAACTCGTGTTATTGGGCAGTAATTGTTTCCTTTCGACCTCCTTTTGCAAACAGGGCTATCCATTTTCACCTTGTTGCTATTGCGACCTTTTAATGAACTGCACAAATCACTTTTCTGAAGAGTGTTTTGTGCAGTTCCGCCAAAATGTCACACAGGCAATGTTTTTACTTTTCTGTGGGACTGCGGAAAGGGAGATTGGTTTTGCTATCCTCCTCATCCAACTCTGTGCCTAATCTTCTCTAACAAGAAGTTAGTCCTAAAGAGAGATCATCGAGGTGATCGGCTTCTATTTACGTGTGTTATGTTTCATCATCTAGTTCCACTATTATTGTAATCACACTGACTGGATATCTTTGCAAACAGGGATGGTCCGCTCGATTTTAGTGGAGCTGCAGAAAATGATCGGATTGTGGTGTCCTTCATACACCTCTTTTTTGGCTACAGAGCTGGGTGAAACTAGATGCCAAGCAATGAACACTATGCCAACGAAATGGAGCCATGCCTACGAACAGCATCGATCAATTATATTTTTTTTCTTTATTTGTACACCTTCTCACAACTTTGTCTTTAGTTGAGATGTGAATATTGGCGCTGATCTGCCAACCATTGAGATGCATTAGCCATGGTAGTTTCATTTGTATTTGATGGAATGTTGTAACGAGATAATCTCAAGGCAAGACACATGAATCCTAAGCTGAAAACTTTTTTTCCTGCGGGAACCAAAGTTGAAACCTTCATAGCATCATAGTACAATTTCATCAAAATTATGCGTACATATAAACAAATCCTGAAGGATTGATAGCAATGCTAGAAACAATTCAACTTCGCTTCGCCGACATGTTGGACATCCTTCATACGGCTCCACCTGCCATGCAGCAATATTGAGTGCACAACACAACTTTAGGGAAAGACTCACCCTAGTCGTTGCGTCGCAATAGTAATGACTGGTGAGCAGTCAAATTACAGAGCCCCACCTTCGCCATAGTAAGTTGCTCGGATGAAGCAACCATCATTTGTCGGATCGTGGGTTCCGGCAGACCCTTGAGGTTCAAACACTGGGGTGCGCGTGGAGATCTCTCCCCTACCAACTCACGTCCCGTCGCCTCGCAAAGGATCTAGGCTACACGATGAACAACACAAGGGACGCAAGGTTTATACTGGTTCAGGCCACCATTGTGGTGTAATACCCTACTCCAGTGTGTGGTGTGGTGGATTGCCTCTGGGGCTGATGATGAATAGTATAAAGGAAGAACAACCTCGCGAGGGTTGTTCTTGTGGTGGTGGTGTCCCTTTGAAGGGGTCAATTCCAGATTGCACGATGCCGGATCCCAGATGCATCTATACTATGGTGGCTTGTCCTATATATATAGCGAGAGGCCCTCGTCCTCTTCCCAAATATTGAGTGGGAAGGGCACCAACAATTGGCCATTTTGAAGGGGAACATCTAGTATACTTATCCTGACTAAAGTCGGTCCTCGCCTGCAAAAGACTCTGACGATGACGCCGTCCTGGGCTCCACGATGACCTCCTTCCGGCCATTCCTCTGGTCTTGGTCTTGTTGCACCAAAATGGTTGCCTTTGCCTGATGCCTTGGCCTGTGCTTGCTCCCTTTACACCAAAGGGGAAACAAGGACACTGCATAGGCCGGCACCCGCCTGGCCTTGATCGTCATGGCTTGCGTCACGGGCACCTCGCGAGGTACCCTGACTTGATCTCTCCGCCTCCTCGCGAGCCAGCCTGACGAGGCTACTCTTGAGGAAGCTTCTTGTCGTCCGCCCCGCGAGGCTTGGCCCCTCGCGGGGGTCTTGAGCTTGAGTTGATGAAGATGGGCCATACTGGGCCACGGCTTGAGCCACACTGCAGGCCGCAGGCAGGCAAGTCTGGGGACCCCCGTTCCCAGAACGCCGACAGTAGCCCCCGGGCCCAAGGCGCACCCGGACTTGGCTTAGCAGAGAAGCAAAGGGGCAAGTGCGAAGCGCCGTGGGCCCCAACAGCCTGCGGCCTAGGGCGCCGCGTGGCGGTTGATTGGACGTGGGCGTCTCCGCTTCCCCACGACGCGTCGGCAACTGCACGACTTGACAAGTCCCTTCATGCAAAAGCGGGTCATGATTACCTGAGATCATGGAGGCCGATGGTTGGCCTCCTCTGGACTATAAGTACGGGCGGGCGAGAGCCCCCGTTGTCTATCTCTCCTTGCTTCGCCTCTTCTTCCTCACTCCTCCTCCGTTTTGACGACAATGGCGCCGATCCGTCGGTTTTCTGCAGAAGAGAAGGGGAAGGCCCCCCCAAGAGGGTCCCTACCCACTTCCGCCGAAGAAACGGCCAGCTCCCTTCCACCGAGATGAGGGTGCTCGGCAGGGGGCGTCGAGGCCTTGGTACGAGTGGCCACCACCGGGGTTTCCGCTGCCCTTGTACGCCCGAATCGAGGGCCCTGGAGAAGAGGGCGCCGAGCGGCGCCGCCCGTGTCGCTGGCGTCGCCGACGGATCACGGCGGTGCACGTCATCCCTCCTGGAGTCCATGCCACGAACTCCTCCCGCGAGTTCATGCTTCACGCCACCACGCCTCCTCGGTCTTGGATTCGCCTTCCTCCCTCCTTCACCTTCGAGATTCCGCCGAGGGGGCCTTGGGATCTTTGGCTGCAGCACGCCGACTGTCGCACCCCCGCGACCGAAGCGGAGGTCGAAGTTGTCGCCCCGGGCAAGGTCTTCATGACCCGAGGCTGGAGCGAGATCGCCAGGGCCTGCCGAACGGAGGGCACCTTCATGATCCACCTGGAGTACGATGGCGCCTCCCTGATGTTCTTCAAGGTCTTCGACGAGGATGGACGCCGGCTAGAGTGTTGTCCCAGAGGCAGCGGCTGGAGCTCCGGAGAGGCGAGGGCCAGGCCTGCCGTCCGCCTTCTCAGCAGCTCCTCAGGCAGCAGCGGTCGGGCTGGAGGGTCCAGCGACTCCGCCGAGCTTTATGCGACTCCGGAGATGAGCGACGACAGCTATGAGCCCCTGAGCTCGCGTCGCGCTCGGAGCGGGTCGGGCGCTTCGGGCCGCCGGCGCTGCTGATCTGGATGGGGTTGGCGCCAGCGACTGATGGCCCACTGTTGATGATGGCGTCTCGCACGGAGGCGCACGTAGTTAACTCTTCTTAGGATTAGCACCTTTTGTTCCCTGTGAGGAATCGAAGTACCACCCCACGGGGGTATGTAAGGCGTTGGCCATGTCTTTTGTGAATATAAATCCTTATTATGAATCGATGCAAGATGCTAGTCCTGTCCCGGCTTGGCTCCCCCTTTCTTTCCTCATGAGGGCTTGGTGCTCTACGCTGATAGGTCCCGGTCCCCAGGAAGGATTCAGCCGTCGCTGGTATGCCAGGTCGCGATGCCGTGGTCAAGGCCAGGAGGTGAGCTGCCCAAGGTCCAGTTAGAGCCCCTAAGTCGCGATTCTCAGGAGGTCCCCTTTAGCGCTCAAGCAGCCTCCGATGGGCAAGAAAGGTAGGCAACGTTGCCGTGACAGAGCTGCAGTAGGAGAGGGTTTAGCGCTGAGTCGAATCAGTTTTGGTGTGACTTATCTTGTAGGTTTGGAGTAGTTTTCGGCAAAGTGTCGGGCCTGCGCGGCGGCAGCTGAGGTGTTGCTGGGTTAGGTCCTCGCGAGCTTCTGCCCTCTCCCCCGTACTTTCTTTAATGCTCTACGTCCTCGGGTCCCAGCCCTCGAGCGAGCTCAGCTGCCGCTGGTATGACAGGTCGCGATGTCGTGGGTCAAGGCCAGGGGGTGAGGGCTGGAGAGCCAGTAAGAGCCCATGAGTCGCGATGCTCAGGCGCTCCCCTTTTAACGTGCAAGCAGATCGTGCCGGAGGAGAGGAAGCTCGCGATGTCCTCAGCGTTACTTCTGGAGTGGGTCCTGCACACAAATCACGAGGGGGAATGAGGTCTGCTATTACGGTTGCCAGCCAACCATTGGTTGCTCCGAGGGAGTGATTGGGGCATTGAGGGCCTGGTGAGGTGGCGCCTTGCGGGGCTGCCGCGGCCAGAGCTCAGCCACTCAGATTTATCGGTGTTGCAGGGACAGACCCGTGCACAAGTGCCGTGCCAGAGCAAGCAGCTCCAAAGGTAGGTGTCAATCGAGCAGGCGATTAGGTCAAGCAAGTTAAGCACGACGGAGCAAATCCATTTAGATAGATTTGGAAAAAGCAAACGCCGCTGGGTCAGGTCCGAGCGGCTTGGGGATAATGCAGCCTGAGGGGCTCCCCCAACAAGGTAAGCAAAGAACATGAGCAAAACGGATACATGCCGCTGGGACAGACCCATGTGACCTGGGAATGATGCAGCCCCGCGGGCGCTCCCAGCTGAAATGGAACTTTGAAAGATGTTACTTGGTATGGTTGGAGATGAAAGGATGCTGAAGTAGCGTATGACGTGTGGTGAGGAGGTCGACCCTCACGAGCCCCCAGGGCCCAGAGCCTCGGGAGGCTCTGGGGGCGCAGGCGGCTGTTCAAGGACCATCTCCTTCTCTGCCAGGACTGCGCAATGCCTGACCTCCTGAGCCTCCAGAATGCTCCTCAGCAGGCGCTGATGAGCGGCGACCGTGTTCGGCAGGCCGAGAGGCATGCGAATGTAGCTGTGGGGTGGACCCTCGCAGCGTCCCACGCGCGAAGGCCAGAGGCGCTCCTGAGATGCGGCTCAGTTGAGACCTCGTACATCGATGCAAACACGTAGCCCACCATCCTCGCTTGGATGCGGGGCTACAGCGGGTAGGCAACGGCTGCCGCGCATGACTCTTGACTCCTGTAGCTCCTGAATGTTCCTTGCGATGAACTCCTGAGGGTTGGGCCCTCCTTGCTTCACACCGTCTTAAGGGAAACGTGCCTTGAAACACGCCTCCAAGTGGTGCCCGAGTGCCTCCCGCGTGACCTTGGCAAAGTCGGTGGCCCTCCAGGAGAGAGCCCCCGAGCCCTACCCGAGGAGGGCGCCGGGCGCGCCTTCCTATGCGACAGAGGGAGGCACCCCTTGGACGGGTGCGGATCCTGGCGCGGCGCCCCTGGAGGTGCCAGCCTCCTGATGGTTCGGACCAGGCGATGTCTTCTTCTTCTTAGGGACTGCCTCGGGAAAGCTCCCGCTCCTGCGATCTGGGTCTTCGATTGCCGCGCCTGGAAGGCACGCTCGAGAGAACACACTGCATGCTTCTCCTCGCATGGGACTGTGATGACTCCACCGCTTCCTAGCATCTTGAGGACACTATAGCCATGGTGAGTCACTGCCATAAACTTGCCCAGGGCCAGATATCCAAGGATGGCGTTGTAGGGCAGGCGAATGTGGGCGACGTCAAAGTCGATGAGCTCAGTGCGGTAGTTTTTGCGCTGTCCGAAGGTGACAGGGAGGCGGACCTGCCCTATCGGGGTGGTTGAACCATCAGTGACTCCTGAGAAGGGTTTGGTTGGCTGAAGCTGATCATATGGCACTTGGAGATTGTTGAAGGTTTCGACAGACAGAACGTTGAGTCCTGCTCCACCATGAATGAGGGTCCTGGTGACCTGCACGTTGTTGATGACTGGGGAGCAGAGCATTGGGAGGACACCAGCAGTTGCTGCACACTTGAGTTGATCCGCTGAACTGAACGTGATAGCGCACGTGGACCACCGGAGAGGGTGCAAGGCTTCGACTTTTGAGAGGACGGCGTTCACCTCGTGAGCAAACTGCTTGAAGATGCACTGAGAGGCTGGGGCTTGAGCTCCGCCTAGGATGCAAGCAATTGTGTGCGGCTCCTAGAAGCCCCCAGCCCCCTCATCCTGATGTTGGTCTTCATTCCTCCTTGGTGGTGGTGGCAGCGGAGGGAGGCCAGCATTGCCTTGCGGGCGGTCCTCGCGAGGCCGGTCCCTCCAGCCTCCCTCACGAGGCTGATCCTGCCAGCGATCCTCGTTAGGTCGGTCACGCCACCCCTGGCGAGGGCCATGGTCTTCCCATCGTCCTCCACCTATTCCTCCGCCTCGGCCATAGCCCCGATCGTTGCGCTCGGGGCGTCGGCCGATACGCTCATCTCGCACAGCCCTGAGCTCCTGGCATTCATTGGTGTTGTGGGTGTGGAGGTCATGCTACACGCAGTACCGGCTACCCTTGGACGACTCCGGCTGATCCCTTCCTCGCTTGGTATGTGGCTCAGCAGCGAGCACAACTGCTCCTTTCCGCTTCACGTCCTTGATCTTGGGCTTCTTCTCTTCCGGATCGGCAGCTGGAAGCTCGAGGAGGGTGAGGCATCCTTCCTCAGCCCTGGCGCACTTGGTTGCTAAGTTGAACAGCTCCAGAGAGGTGCACATGTCCTCGTGGATTGCTAGCTCTTCCTCCATCTTGACGTCTCGAACGCCATCGGAGAAGGCTGAGATGATGGCATCCTCAGTCACCCTGGGGATCTTGAGGCGGGCGTTGTTGAAGCGTTGGATGTACTTTTGCAGGGTCTCTCCTGGCTGTTGCTTGATGCGGCGCAAGTCACTCATGGCCGGGGGCCGATCACGAGTGCCCTGGAAGTTGGCGATGAAGCGAGTGCGCATCTCGTCCCAGGAGAAGATCGTGCTGGGAGGCAGGTTGAGGAGCCATGTACGGGCGCCATCCTTGAGCGCCATGGGAAACCAGTTCGCTATGACCTTTTCATCCTCGTTGGCCGCCTCGACGCCCAACTCGTAGAGCTAGAGGAACTCGGCGGGGTCAACAGTGCCGTCGTAGTGTGGAGGCATATCTGGCTTGAACTTGCCCGGCCAGGCCATGCTGCGCAGCTCGACGGTGAAGGCACGGCAGCCTGCAGTGGCCACAGGAGGCCTTTGGTGACGAAGGGCTTGATCTTGGAGGTCTCCACGCACTGCCGCCAGGAGCAACGCAGGGTCTTGGCACGCTGGAGCAGGAGCGCGGTCGTGACGTGCCGGTGCCGGGAGCACACGGGCAGCTTCTTGAGGGCGAGAGATCTCTTGGCAGCTCTTTTCTTGCTGCGCGGGCGCTGGACGCGGCGGATCCTGTCCTGGGGCCGCGCGCCTTGGGACCAGGGCGCCATCTTGAGGGGGAGGCGGTGGAGGCGCCTCCGAAGGCGCATTGCCCGCACAGGGCAGAGGGCGAGGCGGCAAGAGGGACGGCGCAGGGGAGCTCCCTGCGGCACTGACGAGCTCGGTGATGCAGGCAAGCCACTCGTCGTAGAGATCGTCGACGGGGCGGTAGTGCACGAGCTCACATGCCAGAAGCAACGCGGCGTGCGCGTCCACGGGAGCGCGACGAGCGTGCGACAACGAGCCTGCTGGAGTTAGCGACGGGGTAGCGGTGCGGCCTTCCTGTCGCATCGAGGGATGCAGCAACGAAGCCTGCTGCTCGTTCCCCGCCGGGCCGGTGGCGGCATGGGCAGCAGGCAACGGGGAACAATGGGGAGGCCTACCGACGGGGGCCGTCTGGGCGACAAGGGCCGCAAGAGCAGCCCGGTGCTCGGCGCGGGCTCGGTGAGCGTCGGACATGGATGCGACGGACGATGAAATGCAAGACGGCGGAAGAAACGATTCCGTCGCACCCCTACCTGGCGCGCCAAATGTCGGATCATGGGTTCCGGCAGACCCTTGAGGTTCGAACACTAGGGTGCGCGCGGAGATCTCTCCCCTACCAACTCATGTCTCGTCGCCTCGCAAAGGATTTAGGCTACATGATGAACAACACAAGGGACGCAAGGTTTATACTAGTTCAGGCCACCATTGTGGTTTAATACCCTACTCCAGTGTGTGGTGTGGTGGATTGCCTCTGCGGCTGATGATGAATAGTACAAAGGAAGAACAGCCTCGCGAGGGTTGTTCTTGTGGTGGTGTTGTCCCTTTGAAGGGGTCGATTCCAGATTCCACGATGCCCAATCCCAGATGCCTCTATACTATGGTGGCTAGTCCTATATATATAGCAAGAGGCCCTGGTCCAATTACCAAATAATAAGCAGGAAGGGCACCAACAATTGGCCATTTTGAAGGGGAACATCTAGTACACTTATCCAGACTAAAGTCGGTCCTTGCCTGCCAATGACTCTGACGATGACGCCGTCCTGGGCTCCACGATGACCTCCTTCCGGTCGTTCCTCTGGTCTTGGTCTTGTTGCACCGAAATGGTTGCCTTTGCCTGATGCCTTGGCCTGTGCTTGCTCCCTTTGCGCCAAAGGGGAAACAAGGACACTGCGTAGGCCGGCGCCCGCTTGGCGCCTGCCTGGCCTCGATCGTCATGGCTTGCATCGCGGGCACCTCGCGACGTACCCTCCCTTGATCTCTCCGCCTCCTCGCAAGCCATCTTGACGAGGCTACTCCTAAGGAAGCTTCCTGTCATCCATTCTACGAGGCTTGGCCCCTCGCGAGGGTCTTGAGGTTGAGTTGATGAAGATGGGCCGTACTGGGCCACTGCTTGAGCCACGCTGCAGGCCGCAGGCAGGCAAGTCTGGGGACCCCCGTTCCCAGAATGCCGACATCATTTCTCCATTCCTTGAATCCGCTGTTACTCCCATATTCCCACAGTAATAAGTTGCTCGGGCAAATCAACCATCACTATATCCACTCACGTGTGATGACCACAAGAGCTATCCATTCAGATTGCATGTTAAAAAAAATAAAGGTCGATAACTAATGCGGCAAACTTTAAAAAAAACTAATGGGGCACCTCGGGCCAACGCGGCCAGATCGCATTTTGCACAAGAAATTACACACCATGTTTCGTTGACATGTGGTCCCATTCCAACATATCAATGAGACGACAGCGAGCAGTAGTATTTCCAAATGGACGTGTAGGCCGGGGCGCCTCTTCATGAACCGTGGAAAACTGGTAATCGTCCACCGACTCTTCGCCTTTCCCTCTCGATTTGGAACTGCTGTCTCAGGCTCTTCCTCTCCCTCCTCCATTTTCCTTCAGCCCTTCACCCTTTCTTCTGCCATTGTTTGATCATCTTCTCCATGGAGGGAATAGGCCGGAAACGACCCTGTTATTCTTGCCCCGATCTGAAAGATGACGTGGTGGAGGAACTCATTGATCGGTGCGATGTCATCACCTCTGCTAGCATGGCAGGTTCATTCAAGCCCATTCTCGACTCAACTAATAACATCATTACAAGGAACCCAAGAGTCAAGGAGCGGTTTGATCTCCCCTATCTTCTTTGCCGTGACCTTGATGACTACTGGCGCGGGGACGACGGAGGCCTCGCCTTGTGCAAGTTGATGCCACTTGATAATGATACGTATGATGTTAAGATGCCATCGCTTGAGGGTAAGGATTGGGCAGGCGCAAATGGAGATTGGGTTGTTTACATTGGGTCCAACTGCGAGTGGGAACTTGTGAATGTGTACACTCGTGACCGGGTTCCACTTCCAAAAATCTCAGCAGACTGCCGAGAGGTTGAGCACATCGGTATTATACGCACGTTCAAATACGATCATGGTGACTGTCTTCTATGGAAGATAGCAATTTGTCGAGTTCCCAACCGCTCTTGGCATTACAACAACTATGAAGTTGTTGCTATCTTCGACAAGCTTGTTGCCGTCCTTCGTGGTTCGACTGGATAGATATTGCTCAAAAATCAGTTGCTATACACGGATTTGTACTATGATGCAATTCAATACGAGGGCCTTGTGTTTGCTGCCACCACTCGTGGCACTATTTTTGCATGGAATCCTTATACTTTCGGTACATTTGTCTTCCACCGTAATTATAATTGTTTCATCCACATGCATGCGGGTTAGCAAGTTTCCCTTTAATAATTAACCTTCTTCTTGTGTTTCCAAGGTCCTGTGAACATTCCACCACCTATACTTGAAAAATTTTATAACCAAGGGGGAGATGACAATGGTGATGATCACAAGCATGAGGACGAGCAAAACATATATACTCAGTGGCGCCTGGCAACTAATTCCGATGGATCACCTCTCCTTGTGTGTATACAGCGCACTGAGTTTGTTACTACTGAGGGAGCATGTGTTGTCTCTCATGGTCGCACTCTCCGGACCTATTCCAACACTCGTTGCATGGTATTAGGGATGGATACTAGTGTGCTAGCGCCAACACCTTCTCCCTGGTATAGAATTGATAGTCTTGGAGAAAACTCACTCTTCCTTGGACAAAACTATCCGATGACGGTGAAAGGCGATCCAACTGCTGTTGACACAACGTTACTAGTACCATTTATGAGAAGCAACTAGGTCTATACCACGGACATTTTGATGGTTCCCTACCCTGGTACTGATATAGTAGGCCGCTTCAGCCTGGATGATCAGTCCTGTGTTGGTCTCAAGCTCGACAATAGATGGCCCGTCCCAGAGAATCACTTGTGGTTCAAAGCAAGTGTTTCCAACGCCGAGGAATGGTTGAGTTGAAGTTCATTTCATTGCTTGTTATTTGTTGTGTGGTGAAAACTTTAGTATTTATAATGTATCCTCATTGTCGATGTGGGTTGATGACCTATTGTATGTAATAAAATGATATGCCTGTGATAAACTTACTAAATTTATGAATGGCTTTCGAGTCGCTTCTCTGAGTGAGTGGTGCGACGAGGCAAAAAAATATTTTCCAAATACATAATTGTACGTGCATTGCAACAGGTTATTGGATGAGGACAATCAATAATAGTAGTACACAATTTGTACTAGCTTCACATGCTTCGTGCGTCGGGCGGGTGTTTTTACTGTAGCCATATGTTAATATGTGTTCGCTGTACGTAACCAGCACCTCGAATCCTCGATACTAGTAGTATATAGTACGAGTAAATAGTAGGAGTAGTAGGGTGGCATGGGCCAGAACAAGCATTCACGTCCAGGAGTACGGCACACGCCACCACCATGACATCCATCTGACACCATATTATTTCTTGGAGTCCGTGCTAGAGCAGTCTCTTCAACCTCGTCGTTTCTCTAACTTCAGCCATCGCACGGCGGGCGAGGTGGGGGTTTGCCGATAGTCGGTTTCCTCAACTGTGATCCCACTTGTAAGGCCAACTCCAACGCACGACCCCAAACGGACCTCCGTTTTGCACGAACTCCAATGATAATTTTGACTAGACAAGCAAGACCAAAGAAAACAAGAACCACAAGAATACATTTTACTACTCCTATAAGTTGGATTAGTGCCTTCTTGATGCATTCATTCTTGATCTGCGGAGGCTCGATCTTGCGTGCTTCTTTCTTCTTCGAGTGTAAAGAAGTAGACATTGCTTCCTCGCATCTAGTCTCATGTCTAGCCTCTATTCTAGTAGGAGTATCAACAAGTGCACTAGTCTCATCTCTAGCCTCTATGCTAGCTAAAAGTGCTAGAACATCTACTAAATTGCGCTCTATCAATATATGGATGCACTCATCTTCCCAATACCAAGACTTGCATCCATTCTACTCCCTCCGTTGCACAATACATGCCTTCTATTTGTCAAAATATATATGTATCTAGACATGTTTTAGTATATAGGTACATCCATTTTTGGACAAATGGAAGTCAAGTATTTTGGAATGGAGGGAGTACATAATAAATTTTTTAAGTTAGCACAACTAGTCTAATCCGAGACCACAATCGAAGATTTGGTCGGGTTCTTCCTCCTTTTGCCGACACATGGGACATCCAACATCCAGGTCGTGTCATGAAAGAAAATAGAGTGGTAGTTGAAGCCACGTGATGTGCATCTTGGGTTAAACTGTAAATAGAATCTTACTACACTTGAGTAACTCCAAAAGCAGCCACCGTAGATCTTTATTGGATTTGTTTTTCATCACCAGCACGTCGAGGTGAAAGATGTGCAGGTTCAGTGGTTCCTCTTGCGTTTTCAGTGACATGTGGGACCGCATGTGAGCAAACAGACGATGGGCTCCACGCATCCGCTGGCTGGCTGAGAAGAGAGATAGAGGAGGGCTGAGCATGGACTCTAGGAAATTTGTTCTACGTAACCAGCACCTTGATACTCGCGTGTGGTTGTTTCTAGAATAAAAAAAAGGAGGTACCCCTACTTATGTTAATCCCACTACGCCTAGCCTAAGGTTAGTAGGTGACCTTGCGCTTGGCTCTTCGCCTCTTCTGGAAGTTGATGGTTCTACAGTAGTGCTTCTGGCAATTTGACACCAAATGAACTGCTACACGTCCACCGCTTGTAAGCAAAAGTTTCTCCTCGTGCTGCGAGCTACCGTGCACGCGCTGGCGAGGGAGAAGGCGCAATCAAGATTCTCGTCATTCTGCGAGTTGACGAGACACATCAAAGTTATTTACTAGTAGTATGTACTCTCTCCAAAAAAGGGCTGACCATGTCATTGCTACCATCCCGTGCTTCGTCGTTGAGTACGTGCACTACTCATGTGCCATCGAGGAGAAAAAAATATTGCGTAGGTGCCATCGAGGTGCATGACTCACTTATGAAAAAGGG
>NC_041385.1:142862655-142872874 GCF_002162155.2 Triticum dicoccoides
AACTCACTTACGCACTGCGTATCTGATTATCTCCATTTTCTTGCATGACACATGCACCTTGATGCTAGATGTCTCACGTGTTGGGAAAAGGATGAACAAAGCTCACGTAAAAGAAAAGAGTTGAAGATCATAGATTCCCGACGACCGAGTAGGAGAAAGGAACCTTGCGGTAGAGCGTCTGCAAGGAACCTTGCGCGTTTTCCCCTGTTTTTTGCCGCCTGCCCACCTATAAACAAATAAAAGAACATGAACTTTTCGCTAACCACTAGAAACGGTACATCAGGATGCTAAGTTGAAGATGTTTTATACTCCCTTCGTTCCCAAATATAAGTCTTTTTAGGGATTTCAATAAGGGACTACATACGAAACAAAATGAGTGAATCTACACTCTAAAATATGTCTACATACATCTGTATGTTGTAGTCTATTTGAAATGGCTAGAAAGACTTATATTTAGGAACGGAGGGAGTAGTTTATATTGAATTATTGATAACCATGCAACAAGCCACGCATGTACAGGACGCATGCAGCCACACATGTACACAAGCCAACGCACTAACTCCATCAGATCCAACTCATGCACATACGCGCACAGCATGGAGCACACAACGCACGTACACAAGACGTGCATGCACACACGCTCGGCCACAGAATGCACGTGAATAACACATGCATGCGCACGCACTCGGTTGCATGGAGGCGTGCGCCATCCACGGCGATGTCCGGTTCATCGTGCTACGGCGAAGCTCGCACGCAACGACGCATACACAACTCTTGCAGCGCCTCTTTGCCGTCGTTGGTCAACTACTAGTTGGAGACGAAGACGACCGCAACCTCGGCCTTAGATCTAGCACCGATGGAAAAACACGCACGCTGCACGCACATGAGCACATACGGAGTGCCCATGACATGGTGGTGGTGCGTCCCCAGTCGCCTCTACTCCTTCTACTCACGTTGTCTATCAAGGCGGTTGCATGCTAATGATGATGTGGGTGAGATCTTCTAGGACTCATATGATGACAAGGAAAATTATGATACACAAGGTGACGTACACCGTCAAGGTCCACGGTCAAGGGGGTGCTAGTAAGTGCTTAGATGTGCTTAGAACAAGTATAATAGAGCTGAGTCAGCGGGCTATAAGGAATAAACTAGTATATTTTTCCTTAGTTGGAGGAAAGAGAAGAGGAGAGAGAAGGGTAAGCGGGCTCTTCGTGAAGAGCCAGCTCTAGCACATGCTCCTAGGCACTTTGTGAGAATGAAAGGTGGGCCACATAATAAAAAATTAGTACACTCTTTTGATCTACTATTGTACATGTTGACTATAAGATGGGCTGTAGATGACATGGCACTGGCTTATAGCCAGCAGCTGGCTATACTATTAACCATGCTCTTTAGATGAGGTGCTAAGTGCATTAAATGGCTTAGTAACTCAAGTCTTCAATGCATAGGTGCTTAGTTTATTGGTGCCACATCATTTTTATGCCTACGTGGCAGGCTTAGCAGCTATACATGGTGGAGCACTGGGAGAGGCCAAGGTTGGTCATAGTGGGGAGTAACTTATACTGTAACATATGACTATGTTACTCTAAACATCTCTATAAACCGGAAAGGAGGGAGTAGTAACATAGACTAGTGTCATATGCAGAGTATGGGAGCACATGATATTTCCCCGTCCGGACCGATCCCAAGTTGGCTTCTCACCTTCTTGGCCCAACAAAAACCCCTCCCCCCTCCTGCGTGTGCTTCCCGCCCGACGCCAGCTGAGCCCGACGCTCCACATTGATGGCAAGTCAGGGCAACATGACCTCTCACTGCTTCCGCCGTTGAAGCGGCGCGCCGACAGAGGGCACCGCCCGCTGCACGCCCGACATTTCAGACTAAACAGTGGAGAGTAACTTTAGAGCAAGTACTACAATTAGATGACATAAGCAGGCTATAAGGATTTAAATATACTATTTGTGCTTAGGCTGGTCAGTGGGGAGTAACTTAGACTAGTGTCATGCATATGACACTAGTGTAAGTTATTACCTCCATAGTGCAAAGTAACATAGTAGTAGTATCATACTAGATTGCTTCATTTATTATCTCATAGACTCATTTTGCCTCGGGAAGCGCTATGTTACCACAAGCATCTCTTTCCTCATTAAATACTTGCCACATAAGCAAAATTGTCTTGGGATGTGTTAAGTTACTACCTAAGTTACTCCCACTATGGCTAGCCTTAGTTGAAGGAGAGAGAAGAGGAGAGAGAAGAGAAGCGGATTGTAAACGTGTAGCCGGTTGTACTCCAACATACTTCGTGAGACAAAAGGTGGGGCATTATTAATGATATAGTATTTATACTAAAGGGACTAACGGACTCCTTAATTACTCCGTTTTGTTTGAGACAAACCTTTGTGGGGCTATTATTGACTTTTTTTGAGATATTATTGACTTGGACGTGGGATTTGAGGGCCAAAGGCCTACTATTATACTCGCATGACCGACCTGACATGCTCTACCCTAGCCGCCGTTGTATCATATGGTTTCGCACTGTTCCAGATCTTAGCGCCGCCACACAATTCTTCTCCAGCCCTCCTTCTGGCGTGCACCGCAAGAAGGGACAGCAGTCCTCTGAACCCCGTCTTTCGTGATCCTGTACGGGAGAGGGGCGATCAGGTTTTGGGGGAGCAGACTCATGTGACTGCTGCCAGCGACAACTTCCTCAACGATAGCCTTCTTCCCCGACCTCGGTAACCTCTTCATCAACGACATGAGTGACAACATCAACCACATCGGTTCTGCTCCCGTTGTACAATATGTGATTCTGTCCTCCTGGTTTAGTCTGCATCATTACTTTGATGTTTGCAATTGTCGTCATGATCTATTTACCGCTGATTCGAATTAAATCTCATACTAAATTGCTCATATATTCAACAATCCAATCCAAAAACCTGATTACAGGAAATTTACTCCGAGTGGTTTTGCTGCACTTTTGAAGCAGCCTACTTTTAAGGGGGCGCAATATAAAAGGTGACGACAAGAGCAGTATATTGGTTTTAGATCATGTACTGCTATGACGCCACTAAGGGTAAGCCTCAGGGCGATCTTAATCCTACACAGCAGGAAGCTTTTCAGAACATGGATACCCTCTTCAAAGCCGCCCTGCTGAGTGCTCTTGACAATTCCATTGTGGATTCATATATGTCGTTTGACAACGGCAAAGACATGTGGGCTGCGCTCGAGGCCACGTTTGGGCCCTCGAGCGCTGGCAACAAGTTGTACGTCATGGAGCAATTCTGTGACTACAAGATGACTGATGAGTGCTCTGTTGTTCAGCAGACTCATGAGATACATTCACTCTCTAAGGAACTTGAGTACTTTAAGAAGAATTTTGCTACTTCTCTGAAAAACAAGAGACATGAGTTTTATGTTTTGGATCTCATTAGCACTCCTGATTTTGAGGAGAAGGCGAGAGCAAAAGACACACATGCTCGGGTAGCTGAGGGAGCTTCTAGATCCCTCATGGTACACGAGAAGAACTTCCTACCCAACCATCCCCAAAACAACAAGAACAAATCTCAGGGGAAAGGCAAGTTTGATGCAAAGAACAAGTCGTCACATTCTACCAACTTCAAGAAGAATTCTCATAACGGGAAGGGATACAAACCTCAATTTTGGTAGCACCGCACAAAATTTATATGGTTGCATCTACCTGCTGTCAGCTAACCTCATGGTGCTCCAGGTATTCCTACATTCGTAACTAGGTACAATGACCACCGCAATATGAAATTAGCTTATTTGTACATTGACTTGCTGAATGCAGTGCGGAACGATCCTGTCATGTGTGGAGGAGCAAACAAGCAGTCCAGCCGAAGGTGGAAATCAACCAAGGACTTATGAAATTATATATAATCTTCCTCAGGCAGGTCAGTATCCCCTTCGTCCAGATGATCATGTTTTGTCATGCCGAGCTATTGATATGTGCTACTGTTTTGCAACACCGTTTAAGTATAGCTACTGTTTTCCTATCTTTTCAGATTTAGGACAATGAATATGATTTCAGGGGAACTGCACAATATGGACCCATGTTGAGTCATCTCTATTACCTCATGTGTTTGCTGCAAATGTGTCAGCATCAATTGCAAGATGAGGCAGCTAGCTAGCTGTGGAGTTGCCAACATGCTCAAAGTGCTCGCAATATTGAGAAGAAACAAGCATGCTTAGGAAATTAATGCGTGCGCAGGGAGGCCCTTTGCTCAGAGAAGCATCAACGATTTTCTTTATTTCCACACCTTCTCACAACTTTGTATTGGTTATAGTATGGTGAATCATTGAGATGCATAGACATGATGAAATTTTGTTCTTCTGAATGTTAGTTTAATGTGAGTGTCTGCATCCAGTACCGCATCCTTTTATTTGGTGGATGCACATAGAGAAAAGAAATCTCCTTAATTTACTCCATAACCACCCTATTAAATAGGCCTAGTAACAAACCAGGCGCATGCAGTGGCCGGTGGGCACATGCATCCTGCATGCATGGCCAGTCAGCCAAGTCCATGCGCCAGCTCCAATGCAGCAACACAAAAGAAGAGAGCGGTTCTTGGGAAAAGGCGAGTAGTTAGAGCAGCGGGCCTTATAAACACGAACAGCTTGCTCTCCCGCTTCCGTCTCCCCCCAATTCCCCCCGCTCCCCAATCTTCCTCACTCGTTCGGAAAACCCCGCTCACCTTCTTCCTCACTCGTATAGAAAACGCCTACTCCTCTTCTTCCACTCCTACAGAAATCCCCAGCCCTCCTTCTTCCCCACTCGCACTGCCACTAGGCTCGTCTCTGGCTACTCTGCTCATACCCATGAGCTCGGTGCGACACCCACAAGGAAAATGGAGTTGGCTGGCCCCAGCGCCAAGAAGATGAGGCTCCCGCCAGCGGTGATGTCGGTTGTAGATCCCGCACCCGGTAGCGCGGGGAGAAGCGGCAAGCCCCCCCCCCCCACCCGGGTCTGAGGAACCGGTAGAATCTCCGGTGGACCCCATCAGCGATCTCCCGGGCGTCATCCTTGAGGAGATCATCTCGCTTCTCCCCACCAAGGATTGCTGCGGCACACAAGTCCTCTCAACTTGGTGATGCCCTCTATGGCGCATCGCGCCCCTCAATCTCGACTGTCGTCAGATATTTGTCCTTCCTGAATTTGATCTCCTCAAAGCCATCGTTTCTTCTCACTAGCAGGGCCCCGTTCAATGCCTCTGCATCCCGACAAGCTACATGTTGTCCATACCCGACAAGGTGGATGCTTGGCTGACATCCCCTGAATTCGGAAAACTCCAGTAGTTTGAGTTCTACCATTACCACGAAAGTTCCATACCACGAACATACCAAGAATTCGTGCCCACACCACTGTTGTCCATCTCGCGGTTTTCCTCCTCTCTCCACACTGCCACCTTCCCCCGGTGCCATCTACCAAATGATCTGGTACAAATGCTTCGACTCCCACTGCTAAAAAAACTTTAGCTTGTGGTGGTTTATCTGTCGGAGGCCTCACTGCACAGCATCATCCACTCTAGTTGCCCTGCCCTGGAGCTCTTGCTGATTGTTTTGGGAATAGGATTCGGTATCAGTTGTCTCCAAATAAAGTCACCTCACCTTGAAAGCATTGGGTTTTGTTTTAAAGGACATCAGCTCATCATTGAAGATGCCCCTTCACATGAAAGGTTGCTCCTTCATAATTGTTATACACCTTCAGAAATAACTTTCGTCTCTGCGCCCAAACTGGAGACCTTGGGTGTAAGTCGTGACCCGTTTAATAATCACAAGGAGTTGGTGTTTGGCTCCTCACTTTTTCAGGTACCGTATATTATCATCTACACATATGTAATCATATGCTGCATTTTTCATTTGTGCGCATAAGTTTTATATCATCTTGGAGTACACTTTGGGTTCTAATATTATGTTATATGCTCAATGAAGAGTTCGTCCATTGATAGCCTATCAATGCTGCTGGATTCTGTCAAGATCATATATATCAGAATGTATAGTTTTGACCTAGACATAATTATTGGCTTGCTGCGATGCTTTCGATCTCTGGAGAATTTATACATAGAGGTGATGATTTCATGCACATTGAAATCCCGTATATATTGTACTAGAATTAACTGTTCAACTGTCGTTCTTTCGACATACTCTTTTTTCAGACCTTAACTATTTTCAATCTTCATGTCTACTTAGGCAGAACCACATGGAGAAAAACATATAACCAATCGTTGGCGTAATAAGCACAAGGATTTTTTTTCAGTTCTCATGACACTCGTTTGAGGACAATAACGATGGGATGATATGCATCCAACCAGGCAAACAGAAGCTTTGTCACATTCTTCCTATTGAATGCGAGGTTACTATTTTCCATGAGGCTTAATTTTTACAGCAAGAGATTTCTCACGGACGAACATGTTGAATAGTAAAAAAAGAAGTTTCAGGTGGACAAATGGGCTTGTAAACATGCTCAGCTTCTATTTACAATAAGTTGTAGACATCCTGAAATAATTTTTTTTGCACAGGATGTTGATTTTATAGATCAGACCGATCCATTTGTTTGTGACTGCAAAAAAGAGTGGTTCGGTTAGATGTTACTGTCATGTTCAATCTGGGTTTTGTCTAAAAATTTGATGAACAATTAATCCTTGGGATTTTTGTACCATTTATATGCTTGACTTGCATGTTGTTGCCCTCGTACTCCCCTCCACCTGCCACTACACTGCCGCATCTTCCATGGCTGATGTTCGTTCCCGTCCGAGGCCTGGCCGTCGTTCTCCACCTTGGTTCGCTCGCTATGCCCACCGCCATCTAGCGTTGTCAATATGGTCAACAACCAAGAGGAATCAGGAGATGACTGTACGTGGAGAGGCTGACAGTAGGGACCCACCAGGGTCATTGCATTTCGCAAGCAGGTGCCTCGTTATTACAAGCCAAAAAATACTTCCTCCTAATTGTTTGACAACTAGGTTCCACGTCATTGTCAATGTAGTCAAGAAATGAGAAAATTACACAACGAGCGGATAACACCAGGGACCCAGCAGCTCGCCCAGTTATTTTTAAGTTTCAGAGACGGAGCTCAACTGCGCGCTGTGTGGGGGCTGTGGTCCGTATAGCCCACGCTTACGCTTTTATTAAGCACATGACGAGCCCTGTTGATATATTTTTCTTTCTGAAATTGGCTAGCCCAGTTCTTTCTTTTTTGAGAATACCAAAACCGAGGCCTACTTGCTTTTCTCAGCCCTGCTGGGCTGCAAATCTTTCAAGACGAGGAGCGATGTAAGTAGTAAGAAATGGGCTTCCCCAGAAAACGGGTTATAAGTTGTACGAAATGGGCTGTAAATTTTTAAACCAAAGCCAACCAGCAATTGCATTAAAATATCATTTTTACAGGATTTCTCTACTATCTACTCTTATAAAAACCAAAGCCAACTGGCAATTACATTAAAATATCATCTTTTCTCCCACAAGATAAACTACTCATACAAATGCATCTTCATGTTCCGTGCAATGAACGGGCATCTTGCTAGTTAAGATTCTAAATTTCATTCATTTTTTTGCGGAGAATTGTTTTTTGAATTTTATTTTGATATAATTTTTTGAAAATTATTTTTAACGTGACTCAAAATTTCGTGATTAAAAGAGTTCGGACCCCACCGAAATATGCAAAATTTTGTTGAATTTTTTAGCAGTGCCCAGAATATATGGTCTGTCATGCTGATAAAAAGAATATGGGCTTCAAATATCCTTAAGAATTAGCAAATGGGTTGTAAATTATTGAAAATAATGGCTAATGGGTTGTATGCTATTTTCCACAGATTTGTAGGCTGACTTCTCGGCCTACTAGGTTCACGATGACGATGTCCTAAATTATTTTTGGACGCGTACGCAAGGCTTTGTCAACTTAGTCAACACATAGCAGTGAATGTTGGATGTCCATCCAACGGCCGCCGTGCTTCTTCAATCTTCGATCTTCCTGCTCCAGCCGCCCAAACCAGCACCGGCGGGACTGCCTGCTCCCTCCTCTTGTGGCTGGCTTTGGTGCCGCTAGGCCATCCCTCTAACCACCCACACATCCTATTATTTTCCGGCGACGTCAGCCTCACCCCGCAGCCGACCAGTCAGCGCTCGTTATCCCCTCAGCATGGGCATCCGTTGCGGTGGCTTCGCCAGCTCCGGTTGGTTCTCTTCCTGGGCCTCGTCCTCGTCCACCGCGTTTGTGCTCTCGGCATGGCGAGGTCAACATGGTCAACAAACAACAGCCATCGGAAGAGGCTGACAGTAGGGGCCCACACAGGGAAATGCCTCCTTATTACGCGTGAAATAATGATTCCTCCACCTGATAGCTCGGACCCACTGGAAGGGCCTCTGTAATTCGTGAAAAAAATGTTCCCCCCGCTGTCAGCTCGGACCCACCGGAAATGCCCCCTTATTATGCACAAAAAAATGAATACTCCCCCTACTAGCTGGGACTCACCTTGGTGGGAGGCTGACTTGTGGGCCTACTAAGTTTACGGGGATGGAGAGCTTTGTCAACTTAGTCAATATGAACGATTCGACCGTACAATGTCCATCCAACGATCGTAGTGCTTCTTCAACATCTGGTCTTCGTGCTCCAGAGGCCCAAAGCAGCGCCGGTCGTGCTGCATGCTCCTGCCTCCCGTGGCCGGCTGTGATGCCGCGGAAGCCTCACCGCCCCCTACTACTCACACCGCTGGCCAGGCCATCCCTCTACTCACCCACACCCCCTGTTATTCTACGGCGAAGGCACCCTCACACCGCAGCCGAACCAGTGAACCCTCGTACTCCTCTTCGCGTGGGCATCAACTGTTGCGTCTTCCCCGGCTCCGCGTTGTCCCCTTCCTAGGCCTCACCGTCGTCCATCGCTATGATGATCTCAGCGCGGCGTGGTCAATGTGATCGATGATCGACTTCCATCCGAAGAGTACTGTACATGGCGAGGCTGACAGCTGGGTCCACGACAGCCACAAGGAAGTGCCTCCTTATTACGCGCAAAATAATTATTCCTCCACCTGACAGCAGGGACCCACCGGACGGGCCACCATATTTCGCAAAAAAAACGTTTCCCCCTGACTGCTAGGACCCACCAGCTACTCCTTCGCACGCAAGGAAGTGTATCTGGGCAAAAAAACAAAACGATTCGCCCCCCTGACTGCTGGGACCCACCAGCTACATCTTCGCAGGGAAGGAAGTGCCTGACAGTCGGGACCCACCTGGTCCAAGCGTACGTAGCGTTCTCATTCTGGCCGCGAACGTGTACGTACATACTGGTCGTTGTAGAGGCGCGCACGTGTCGTAGTAGAGGTGCGCACATAGCATGTACACGTACGTACAACGACCAGGGTGCAAGAAAGAAAATACGACCATGTACGTACATACGAGCAGGGTCTCGAATGCCTACTCACGCATACGTACAGCCAGGGCTCGTGTACATGGCTGGGTCGGAACGGAGAAACAGCGTCATCGTCGTGTTCATGGGAAGGCAACGGAATGCGTCATGTTCATGGGGAGGCAACGGAATGCTTCGTGTTCATCGAGAGGCAACGGAACGCGTGGGAGCCAACCGGCTGGGTCGAAACGGAACGCGTCGTCGTGTTCATTGGGAGGGCTTGGAGGGAACAGGCGATGGAAATGAGGCCTGGCATACCGCAAAACGGAGGAAACGGCCTTGTGTTCGACCGGCCACGTTCGAAACAGGATATTTTTCATCGGGAGGGGTCTGGCGTACCGCAAAACGGAGGAAACGGACCTCCTACGGTCGAAATGGGGGTCCTGTTGATTGGGAGGGGTGTGGCGTACCGCAAAACAGATGAAACGGACCTCCTACGGTCGAAACGGGGGTCCTGTTGATCGGGAGGGGTGTTGCGTACCGCAAAACGGACGAAACGGACTTGTGTTGGAGCGCTATGGTCAAAATGGGGTCCTGTTCATCGGGAGGGGTGTGGCATACAGCAAAATGGGACTCCACGGGATAATGTTCATCTCCACCGTCGACCTCCTCCAGCCTCCACGGGCTACCGTCGACCTCCTCCAGCCTCCACGGGGTCCTGTTCATCCAGCCTTCACCGTGCGCTACTCCACCGGCTACTGTTCAACCACCCCTCCACGGGAACCCCTCCACCATCTACTGTTCATCCAGCCCTTCACGGGGTCGTCCTGTTCATCCAGCCCTCCACCCCACGGGGTCCTG
>NC_041385.1:142873186-142926303 GCF_002162155.2 Triticum dicoccoides
AGAGGTAGCATCGATCGGCTTCAGTTAGCAGCAATAGCGAAGGAATCGCTTGATCGGGTCCAATTAACAGCCATCGATCGATCGCTCGGGTTTAGTAACGCGTAGCCTGCAGTGCAATCTCTCGGGTTCAGTTAGAGTCCAACGCCTCGCTCAGGTTCAGTTAGAGCCAACACCTCTCACACACGCGCGTACGTGTACAAGAGAAATGCGTATCGCTCGGCCCCCGACCGCCCACCGTAACCGAGAACTCCCCGAAATTTTCCTCGCCCTCGCTTCTACCACGGTTTTTTTCCGTCATGGTTGGCCCAAAGAATGTCATGCAGCTGCGTCTCCGGCCCGCCCAGGACAATAAGCCCATTTTCTGTCATGTTTTTTTGTAATAGAAGTAGGAGCCCACCACATCTATGATGATACCGGGTTTTGTCACAATTATCTTCATAGAAGTGTCATATGTATGACAGAAAAAATTGTTCGGTCCAAAATGTCACGGATGTGTCTTTTTTTTGCAGTGTCATCGTGTGGGATGTACATATGAACAGAAACAATTGGATTTCCATGCCTCGCCCGATTGCACACGAGCCAGCTTGTGTGCCAGGAGGGCCTATCCCTGACGGTTTCTGGGTCGTGTGGGAAGGACCCCCCCCCCCCTATCACACACACTCACTTGGCGACGGTTCCAAATGCCATCGCAAAAAGGGGTTTAAAACCGTTTTTATAGCACCGACGCATACCAGTGCAGGTCAACTTATTATTATTCGGGCCGCATTAGACTTGCCAAGAAAATGGGCTTTCAGAAATAATAAATGGGCTATAATTAAAAAATAGTTGTAAATATAAAAAACGCACCAACCATGTACATTTTCTAATTCTTCTAAAAAAGATATATTTTTTAATTTCATTACTTGTTATGCTTGCAATGATTTTTACCTAATACAAATTTATTTTGAAATTATATTAATCTAACTCTAAATTTCGGGTTAAAAAATATTTCAGATCCCATCAAAATGTTGGAAATTTTGTTGAATTTTTTTAGCGGCTGGCTGAAATTATTAACAAAGTCCTGGCTAGAGAATGGGTTGTAATTCTAACAAACAGTAAGTGGTCTGAGTAAATTCCATTAGAATTAAAAAAATGCGATGTACATAACAAATCACAAATGGGCAATATGTTCTATGCCATAGATGTGATGGTCACTTGTGGGCCTACTAAGTTGACGCGTACGCAAGGATTTGTCAACTTATAGTCAACACACGATACTTTGTTATTCTCCGGGCCACATTAGACTTGCCAAGAAAATGGGCTTGAAGAAATAATAAATGGGTTGTAATTAAAAAAATTGGTTGTAAATATAAAAAATGCACCGAACAGGTACATTTTTTTATTCTTCTAAAAAAAGGTACATTTTTTTATTTCATTACTAGTTGCGCTTGCAAAATTACGTTGGATTTTTACCTAATACAAATTTATTTTCAAATTATATTTAATATGACTCTAATTTCGGGCTAAAAAATATTTTCGATCCCAACAAAATGTTGGAAATTTTGTTGAATTTTTTGGAGCGGTTGGCTGAAATTATTAACAAAGTCCTGGGTAGAAAATGGGTTGTAATTTTAACAAACAGTAAATGGGCTGAGTAAATTCCATTAGAATTAAATAACGGGCTGTACATAACAAATCACAAATGGGCTATATCTTCTCTGCCACATATGTGATGGTCACTTGTGGGCCTAGTAAGTTGACGTGTACGAAAGGCTTTGTCAGTTTATAGTTAACACATGATTCTATTAGCAGTGGCCATTGGATGTCCATCTAACAGTTCTGGTGCTTCTTCAATCTCGGATATTCATGCTTCAGCTGCCCAAACTACCACCAGTGGTACCACCTGCTACCGCCTCTCGTGATTGGCTGTGCTGCCGCCTAGGCCTCACCGGACCACCCTACTCCCATCGCCGTCCAGGCCATTCCTCTACGCACCAACACCTCATGTTATTCTCCGGCGATGACAGCCTCACACCACAGCCGAACCAGTGAACCCTTGTACTCCCCTTCGCGTGGGCATCCACCTGCCTCGTCTTCCCTCGCTCAGCATCGCTCCCTTGCTAGGCCTCGCCATCGTCCACCACCTGGGTGATGTCCTCACGGCGTGGTCAACGTGGTCAACGAACGATAGCCATCGGAAGAGTAGTGTACACAGTGAGGCTGATAGATTGACCCACCAGCTACATCTTCGCACGCAAGAAAGTGCCTGCATATTAGGCGTGAAAAAATGAATCCCCCCTGATAGCTCGGACCCAGCATCAATAACTTCGCATGCAAGGGAGTGCCTCCTTATCCTCCCTGATAGCCGGGACCCACTTGGTCGAAGTGTACATAGTGTTGTCATTCTTGTCGCGGACATGTACGCACATAATGGTCGATCGGTCTCTCTGTAACGATGAACCGTGGTCGAGCAAGCAGCAGCACGTGTAGTAGTAGAGCCCATGACATAGTAGTTCAGGCAGTCCCTTCTAAACCATGTACACGTACATACAGCCACATGCCAAAAAATACGGCCACGTACGTACATATGGGCGGGGTCTCGAACGCGTAATCGCACATACGTACGGCCAGGGCTCCTGTACATGGAGAGGCAATGGAGGGCAGCAAGGGTGTCCTATTCATCGGGCAGCCGGCCGGCTGGGTCGGAATGGAGAAATCGCGTCCTGTTCATCGGGAGGCAACATACTAGGTTGGAATGCATTCTGTTCAACAAGAGCCAACCGGCTTGGATGGAATAGGTCTAGCGTACCACAGTACGGAGGAAACGGCCTTCTGTTCGACCGACTATGGTCGAAACGGGGGTCCTGTTTGTCGGGAGGGTTGTGGCGTACCGCCAAATGGAGGAAACGGACTTGCGTTGGAGCGCTGAAGTTGAAATGGGGGTCCTATTCATCGGAGGGGTGTGGCGTACCGCAAAACGGGACTCCACGGGCTACTGTTCACCCACCGTCGAGTTCCTTCAGCCTCCACCTGCACTGTTCATCCATCGCTCTTCCACCTGCCTCCACCAGCTATTGTTCATCCACGAGCTACTGTTCATCCAACCCTCCACCGGCTATTGTTCAACCAGCCCTCCACGGGGTCCTGTTCATCCACCCCCAACCAGTTGCTCGGCTGTGGCGGCCTCCTCTCCAGGTCCTGTTCATCCAGCGGCAACGGCCTACTACTACTACTACCACGGGGTCCTGTTCGTCCAACCCCCACCAGGAACTATTCATCCAACCCCAACCACGTATGTCTCGACTCGTTCAACCAACTCCCACATTCACTGTTCATCAAGATGCAGCAGGTTCGATCGGCTTCAGTTAGCAGTAGTGGCGAAGGAATCACGCGGGTTCAGTTAACAGCAAGGGATCGATCGGGGTTCAGTAATGTAGCTAGTGCAATCGCTCGGGTTCAGTTAGAGCCAATGCCTTGTTCGGGTTCAGTTAGATTGCAACACCTCGCACACACACGCATATGTGTATGAGAGAAACGCGCAAACCTCCTTGCATCGCTCGGCCCCGACCACCCACTATAACCAGGAACTCCCCGAAATTTTCCTCGCCCTCGCTTCTACCATGATTTTTCCCATCCTGGATGGCCCAAAGAATGTCATGCAGGTGCGTCTCTAGCCCGCCCAGGATGAAAAGCCCACTTTCTGTCATGATTTTTTGTCATAGAAGTAGGAGCCCACCATATCTATGATGATACCGGGTTTTGTCACAATTATCGTCATAGAAGTGTCATAAGCATGACAGAAAAAAAATTGTTTGGTCCAAAATGTCACGGATGTGTCTTTTTTTGGTAGTATATCTTGTAGCAATACTAAATATGACATGCGGTGTCCTTCTGAAGAAGGCAAGGTGTCAGGGGTTGAAAGCTATCTGAGTAGCTTGCTAAGAAGCTTCTCCTCAGATTGCTTGTTGAGAAAGATTCACTTTCTTCTGAGAGAATCCTTTACCGAGGTATCTTGCAATGAAAGACTGGGTGTCCTTGACCAGAATCTGTCCATATATTGTACTAAGGAAAAATTGGGGAGCCTTGCATCATAAGCTTCTTCTGATAGCGTGTGGAGGAATACTGAGTTTCTCATATCCAAAGCTTCATACTGGGATATACATACTGGAAGCCATAAAAACACCCATAATATTTTGCGGCTAGTTACTTGCCTGGAGAAAAAATTGATTGTCTCCCTTGATCATAGCACATTCTGGCTTTCTTTTCGGAGTATAACATATTTCAAGCATCATTCATTTCTGAGCCAAAACTTTGTATATGATCCATACCTTTGATTGAAAATATAGTGTTGTTCTTGTACCTGACTTGTATTCATGCTCGTGTGACCATTACTGTTGTGAGGATTAAGTACTGATATAGACTTGAGGTGTTTAGCTAAGCTCCTTACCACTTCTTCTAGTCCGGTGTCGGAGGATGAGCAACTTCATAAGGGGAAAATAGGGTAACACCGAGGACCCCAAAAGAAAGAAAGAAAAGAAAGCTCAACTAAACAAAAGCACACAAAAACAATCAACACACACACAAACAAAGTCCCATATTATTGCTATTCACACAATATGCATGCCTACTTAATCACACAAATCTCGCGGGAACTATGGTACTACGGTCTAACACGTTGTGACGGTGTGCACAAAGATGGATCAGCGTGTGGAAAAGTTGGTGTAAACATAGCTACACCAAGTGCGGGCTTAGTCAAGTAGCAACCTGGACTAACTCAGACGTGAGGATGTACTTGGCAACCATGTAGCGGAACACGAATGTCACCACCACATCGTCATCAAGCAGACGGAAAGGATTTGTGCTCATCCAAGGAATAGGATAGCGATGGAAAGTTGAGTCTGTTGACATTGATCTTTTTTGATAGCTAAAATCATTAAGGGTTGCCAACACGACAAGATAAAAGGACGATCCGGGATAGAAGCGTCTACCACCAAAAAGAGATGCGGGGTTGAAAGAAGGATATCGGCGTGATACCTGAGCACCATTTTATGCAAACAGTGTCGCGATCACTTGGCATCAGTCTGCTGGGACAGAAATGACGCCAAACACCGAAGATTAGGCTGAAAGGAAACTGGGGGGAAGCAGGGGCTGAGCTATAGTGGATCCAAACTGATGCCAACTACAATCTCAAGATAAATCGTTAGCAACAAAATAATAAGCTTGTATGCATGTTATGCAACAAACAAATGCAGCAACCAAATGGAACCAACAAGCCAGACTCTATACTACCAATTTCTACCACTCGCGCTGACTAGGGCGTCCTATAGCCAGACCTGCTCTAATACCAAGCTATGTGGCACCCCGGCTTAGAGAGACCGTAACACCCCGTATTCTAGCCCAGATTGAGGTAAGTCTTCTGGAATACGGCACTACTCGGCATAGAACAGATCAGCTCTTATTACAAAGGATAAGGTACAAGGGTCTGATGTTACAAAGGATCACATCAGCATGGTGAAACTACGCCTACTAAGGAAGCTCTATGCTAGCAGCAGAACAAGTCGTAGCAGCGGAATACTTCTAGCAGTGGAACAACGACGAAGGTGGTGAACTCCACTCCATAGGGACTCTGGCTGGGACACGATCTAGCTCGCACGTGCGGTAACCTCGACAAGCAAACAATCAAGAACGACATCACCTGCAATCTGGCATGACATGCCAGGTCAGTACATTGAATGTACTTGCAAGCTCACAACAACCAAAAGCATCAAGGCAAGACAACAACATAGCATTAATAGCTTAAGTAATTAAAACTTACTATGAGATGATAGGAACTGTTAAGCATGATATAAAACTAATGGAATACTGATGAACCAACATCTCAAGAACAATCTCGCTCTTGGCTATCCGGCCAAGCAATATATCACCTCGATCACCTCGTGATCAAAACCTCCACATGATCACCATGCAACCATATCACAAACTAAATGATCATCCTCAAAATCATCCCAACATCATCATTGACGTCCTGCAAAACTGTTACTACTCACAAATATCAACATATAAGTCACCTATAAGTCATTCCGTCATGTAAGTGTTGATCGAACGGTGTGACCTAGTACGAAATTGTGCCCATGAACGAGGACATGGCTATCGATAGATTACACACACTCTGCAGAGGTTAGCACATTGTACCCACACCATAGAACCCATGGCCTCGTGCTCCCATTCGGGTGGACCAACGGCGTTCCGACAAAACCAATCTACTGTCATGACACTCTCCCAGCCACTCCGACCAACTTCCCTTTGGGCTAAGTCATGGGTGGCCCCGATGTCACCTCATGACGCCCAACGGCCACCACCGTGGCAAAACATAAATGGTCCCAAACGGGTACAATGGATCCATACAACTCGGGCACACAAGACTTATACCGGCTACCTAATAAGGGTAGCGCACGCATATGACCTTCCCTAGTTGGAGGCACCGGCGAGAGGCATAACAATAGACTAATTAGGGCTTCCCGTAAAGGCAAATGTGGTTGCACTAGAAAAGCCTGGTTCGATGGCACCTGACCAACGAAATGACGGAATTTATCCCCAAAATATATCTGTGATAACTGATACTCCGATATCATATATCCACATGTAATCCAAGTCATAGCAATATCCAACAAACAATCCAGAGAATAATATAGCCATAAACTATTACTCCGAGGGTAGCATAATACTAAGATCAAGATGAATCCAAGTACCATCATACTACTAATCCAATAGCAAGATCAACATATTAACCTAAGATCCACTTGATAACATCATATCCACAAATAATACTCCAAAGCATAATACTAGATACCAGCATGATGAAAATAATATAAGCCGCTAATAATCCAATGGCAACATGTCACCCACACCATCTGCAAAAATATCAGTCCTAGGAATCCAAATAATATCATGGCGGTAGCAAGATTGACACAACTCCAAGAAATGTCATGAACAACTCACATGTAGCTAAAGCAATATTTTAAACAAGTTCAAATAATTTAAACCATGGAATTGCATTGCAATCATGCAAATGGAGAGTGTGGCTTGCCTGAGAGGGATGGAATCATCGAGAAGGAGTGCGAGAAGCTCGCGGAAAGAATCACCAAAAATAGTGCTCACCCAGAGGGGGCTGATTAAGTGCAAGGGCAAAATGGTCATTTTCATAATATTGTCACATGGTGAAAATGATTCCATCGGAATGGGCTTGACGATAAAAGAAATGGGCTTTGTAATCACCTGAATCGGAGTTGTGAGCAAAAAGATATGGGTGTTTGACTCCTAGGGACCTTTCTGTAAAAATTAATCCACAAATAAGTCCCTGACTAGAAAATAGAAAACGCATTTTGCCAAAATTGCTTTCCAGAATAGGAAAGCGCATTCCTGGCCTAAGCCGCACCAAAATATGCCTTCATAACCAGAAAACATACCCACGCGAATGCGCTTCCACTTATCCACGTCAGCGGGCGTGGGGTCAATGGACTATGTGGCTGACGAGTGGGTTCCACTAGGAGGTGGGGCCCGCCTGGCCTTCGTATTCAACTGCCTCCGTCGGTGCTCGATGGAGTTGAGGGAGGGGTGCGGTTCCAGCGGTCGTCCCAGACCACCGCTGGACTCAGGAGGCCGAGGCGGTCCGATACAAGCAGGGTGCGGCCGCCGTGGAGTGCTCAGCCGAGCGGGGCGCCAGCCTCGGCGGACGGCTACTTCTGCTGAAGAAGGGGGCGGCGCCATGAGCTGCTCCGGGGGCAAGGCGAAGACATGGGGAGACCTCAGGGGGTGGTGGAGGTCTACTGGAGGTGGAAGAGTAGAGAGTTGAGCTCGGGGTCGCCGGAATTGAAGTGGACAGAGGCGGCGGCCACGGCGGCCAATCGCGGCGAGGAGGATCTCCCGAGCTCAGGGAAGTGGATGGGAAGGGGGAGAGGAGTGAGGCTAAGAGAATAGGGCTGTCGGGAGGCCTAGGGGTCGCTTATGTAGGAAAGGGAGGATAAGGCCGAGCCAGATGCCGCCATGGCGCACACGCCTGCTCCGGTAATGGTTGTGCTTGTCACGGGGAGGATGAGACGACTAGCAAGGGCATAGGAGGGTCACGGAGCAGAAGACGATGCCAGTGACATGGGGAAGAAGAAGACGGGGCACGGACAGAGCCATGTCGGCCACAGTGCGCCTATGGGAGCGCGGCTGCTAGCTCTGGCGAGGATGCTTCGAGAGGGGGCAGAGGAGGAAGAGCGACGGGTGAAGGCAGGGAAGTCAGGTCGGCACACCCAGACGCGCAGACACGGCCGGGGCTGAGCTACCCGACGAGTCTAGTCACGCAGACCTAACTCTCTACATGTCAGTGATGTAGTCACCACGGGTGCTGGCCTGGAGAGGACAAGAGAGACTACACCAAGGTGTCCAGGGGGTAGTCCTTGAATCAGTGAGCCTGTAGGAGTTGATGGATGGACAAAAGGAGCTCTGAGGTGAAGTGAGCCTTCACTGAAAGTTTGTTGTATCAGACTGAATCATGATATAGTGATCAACAGAGAAGTGCCTAGAGCCAAATATGATGTCTAGGGTGTTTAGCTTAGGAAGGACTATAATCATGTGCATTATGAGGGGAATTGGACCAAGATACATCATAGTTGCTTTGCAACAGCATAATTGGTCCAGTAATTTGATTTTGAAGTTGCACTCACTTGGAGTAGCCACTTGAGCTAAAATACGGCAAGGCAACATGTTTTGGACATATGAAGAAATTGAAATAGTTTCATACCAATTGGACTTGCCAAATTGGTACTTGCTTCAGAATGATCGTCTCTGTCCAGAAACTTGCAATAATATCTGTGAGAAAATGGCTTAATGAAATGATCCAAAATTTGGTGGAGAGAGGTCTTATGGGCAGGAGCATGATCTGGTAATTTATTAGAATTAATGGAAAAATATAATATATAATTGCTTCACAAAATGAAAATATTAATAGATTGAAAGATTGGATGGTGTGCTCACATAGATGATTGGATGGAGCTGAAAATTGGAGGAGTGTGATAATATGAGCACATGAAGATGCATGAAAATTTTCAACCCATTTGGATAACCCTAGCTAGTACTTCCTTCACAAAGCTTCTATTTGAACATAAACTTTGAAAAATCGCCAAGGAAGATTCACTAGGCAAATGAAGTTGAATTTTGGAAGGAGGCAATTATTTGGAGATGAAAGAATGCCCAAAAAGTTTGGGAGCAAACAAGGAAGGATAGGTGGCACTTCCTTCACAAAGTACCAGTCTGAATAGAATTGAAAAAAGAATATTGGAGAGTTATTTGAACTGGTCAAGGAAAAGTTTGGGCATATTTGAGCAATATATGACCAAAAGAAATTATGATAATTAATTGGGAATTTTGTGGATGACAGAATTATAGGTTGCTTCACAACCTAGGTCCGACAGGGTTATTCCTTTAATAGAAAAAGGAATATTCTTGAGAAAAAGAATTTAGAGGTTGAGCTAAAATGGAAATGACATGGCCTAGGAAAGATTTGAGAATGATGATTCACCTCAGAGGAGAAGAGTTGAAGATCTCCTAGGTTGCAAGGCCACAGAACCACTCCAAAAATAAAACCATGGCAAAAACCAAATAAATCAAAAGAAAAAGAAAAGGGCCAAAAACCAGGGTGTTACACACGGCCTAGCTGAACTCACCTAAAGTCCGAAGAGGCAGGGTTACTTAGCCTCGAAGGCCCGCTGCATAGGTGTGAACAGTGTCGTCTAGCCTGACAACTTTATCGGATCGGCGCTACCCAGGACGGTAGAGCAGTTACTGCTTACCCAAATCATGGCCCGAGGCAATCTTTTTACTGGTGTGTCCCATCGAAATGGAGATCATGCAAGTTTTCTTAGGGATATCATTAAGATTTTGTTTCTCCCCATATGCATAATGGCATCTTCTGAGGGGAGTGGCAAATTTATCGGTGCGGTAGAGGGACTCCTTGGCCTTTCAACAGCCTATAAGAGCAAAAAGATAGCACTGGGAATAAGCACGCTCTCATTTCCCTTGCCTGCTGCCTCCTCAAGCTCTAGCACCCAAATCCAATCTCACTCCCCTCCTATGCAACACATCTTAGCTCCTCCTCCATCCATGGCTTATGCCACCCTCAAGGGGCATTGGGCCGGGTCCTCTGTGATAGTGGGCACCATCCTAAAGCTGCGCAGAATGGGGTAAATCCCTATGGAGGTTACCACTTGTGTACCAGACCCCAACTAGTAGGTGCCTGCTCCAAACATAGAGGAGAGGGTAATCTGTGTTCCCCACCTTATCAGAGGTCTGGGCTTCCCACTACACCCCTTCATGCATGGGATTATGTCCTACTATGGGCTAGACTTTCACCATCTGGCCCCGAACTCTAGCCTCCACCTTGCCTCCTTCAACGTGGTCTGTGATGCCTTCCTTCATGTCAAGCCATACTTTGGCCTATGGCTGAAGATCTTCGGCATCAAACCAAAATCTAGGGGTTCCGATCTGGCGGAGTGTGGAGGTTCCATGATCATCAAGAACCAGAAGGTCAGGTGGTTCAAAGGCTCTTTTATAAAGACTGTAAAAGAGTGGTAGCGGGAGTCATTTTACATCACTGAGCCACTTACCGCCTACCGGGCCGAGGTCCCAGCGTTCTCGGCTGGACCTCCAAAGAAGCTCAATTCCTGGAGGAATAAGGGCATCGCTTGGGGAACACACAGGAGGCAGAGGTGCTGATCAGAAGGATCCAATTGTGGTCCAATCAGAAAAACCTCCAGGTAGCAGGCATGGTGAACATAATCGATGCATCCTCTCGCTTCAACTCCGGGCCACCCCATGTGGGTGCACAAGCCTGAACACACAGGCCTATCCACCACTTCTTTCTCTCTACTTTGGCCGGAATGTGGACGCTGCTATTCAAGCTGCCCAAGGACGACTTTCCTTCAGAAGGGAGTGACCTCGGTTTTGAAGCCGACCACGACGCCCCACCGGTAATCTTTCGTCACACAATTTCATATTCTCCGCTTTACTTGGGCACCTTGGACCTTGACTGATTGATTGGCCTTGTGTTTATAGAAGTGGACTTCCAAGGCAGAGTAGATGTTGTGACTGGTGCCACTGCCGAAGGGGGAGAGGACCCCTCTGCTAATGGACCTCCAAGTCGAGCAGCCGAATGTGGTGATCCTACAGGGGTCTAAGCCCCAGAAAGGCGAGGCAGGTCTTCGGACTCGGGAGACCTCGGTCTCCCAGTCCGAGGAGACCCACGCCTCCTCCACCCCTGAGGACAACATGCAGGAGGACAAGGGAGAAGAGAACCCTCCCCTTAAAGGGAAAAGGGTGGCATCCAAGGATGTTGAGGCCGAAGCGCGACCCAAGGGCCAGAATAGGTTGAAAACAACCTCGGTCGGGCCTTCCAGCAAGCCCATGCCGTCGGAGAAGATCACTTTCTCTGATGAGTCAAAAGACGATCCCCTTGAGATGGGGAGGAAAAATTGGCACCCTAAATGTACATGATTGCTTCTATGTTTGTTTTTCAACAAGCCCTTCCAGTAGGATAAAACTCATATGAGTAACTTTCTGCAGTCCGCCAAGGGTGCCCCTCAGCAGTGACTCTTCAAACGGGCTTCCACCCGCCAGCGGGACGCCCGATCATGCCGCTCCCGCTCCATCTCAAGAGGGGTTGGGCGAAGCAATGTCTACTCCGGCCCCCCTAGTTAACATGGCGGGGGCTGAAGAGTCGGTCATCATGGCCGAGGTCGAGGCCTCAGCCCAACAGGACCAAGGGGACGGGGTGCCTGAGCTCGTCAAGAAGAGGTTGGGCCAGTCATCAGCCCAGCCGAAGTCAACTCTAGCGTCAATGTCGCGGCCGAAGACCCTCGTGCCCAGCACTTTGGTGCCGGCCTTTGAGGTTCTACCACTCCCACCTCTCGTCCTGGGGCAGGCTAGCGCGGGTGTACCAAAGGAATGGAGGTATCCCTAATGGGCTCCTCCCTCAAGGAAGAGCATCGCACATTAATTGGCATGGCGCTGCAGGGCTTCCGGTTCATAGAGGCAGGAATGTGTGAGGTCTTCAAGGGCCTCGTCATGACCTTCGAGGTACTCTTCTGCCCTTAGATTTACTTACAAATCTGTACATGTATCCGAGAACGTTTTCACTTGTATTATGGCATAATACATGGACAGTGAGTAGCCCCAAGCCCAAGGCTATTTTTTAAGACACTAGCCTTGGGATCGAAACGGAGCATCCTGAATGCATGTGTGAGTAGCCCCCACGACTCTGGCGGGCATCAGAACATGCGCGGCGGGAGTATTGAATGCTGGGATAGGAGCCAAGTGTGAGATGTTTGTCTGCAGGTGTCAACCTCGGCTCCGAGCTCCGCCTCCGAGGAGATTGCAGAGATGAACCGGAAGCTCAAGAGGTATGAGAAGGACCTCAAACTGATGAACAAGCGGATCGAGCAATCTCAAGGTAGAATCCACAACATCATCAAACTTACTTTGGGTGAGGATAACCTTGTGAAATAGAAGCTAATGCCGAACTGTTTGAATGACAATGGCTTTGGCTGAGCTTGAGGGGCTCAAAGCTGAGTTGTTGAAAGATCGGCAGGAGGCTGAGCAACAGAAGGTTGTTGCTATCCAGCTCGGTTAGGAGGAAGGACCAGGTGTGGGTCCCGGAGGTTGAGGAGGCCCCGAAGGGCATGTATCTTGAGCGTGATTCCCTTCATGAGAAGGAGAAGAAGGTGGACGAAGAGCTGAAGAAGCTATGCCTGTCACATGTTGAGCTCCGGATGCAGGCCTGGGCTGATCACGAGATGCTCCAGTGGGTGGAACAGATAGCCACGGGTAAGCCATTTTTACTTTAGTGTGTGTTTGGCAGCAAGGGGTTCGTCAAGCTCACCCAGCTATGGCGCTTCGCAGAGGTCTTCGCAGATCTCCCAAAGAGTGTGAATGATGTCGGCCTTCACTTAGGCCAACGGGAGGGCCATGAGGCAGAGAAGGCGTTATGGCAATAGTTCCAGGAGTCACCGCATCCGAAGTTGTTGAATCATCAGATGAAGCAGCTAGCATAGCTTCTCTGTACGATGAGGTCGACACTCTAGGACCTCTGCATCAATCTATGGCCCACGAACATGTTGTCGACCAACTTCTTTGGGCTCCTAGTGCAGCTATAGGAAGTCGTCCCGTAGGTGGCCCACTGGAAACAGTCTGCATGCCTGGAGGGATCCCGGTGTGTTGAAGTAGAGGTCGTTGTTGCGGGACCCCTCGAAGGGAAGGTTCAGACTGCGAAGTAGTTCTTCGCCGAGGTAGAAGAGGGTGCCCGGATTACCGAGGCCAAGTGTCCCAAGGACGCCTTGTATTTTTAGATGGTACTTCAGAATGCTGAAGTGTATGGGATGTACAAAACCTACCTTTTGTGTTAATGAGTATGGCTTTAAATTCCCTCATACGATTGTGTTGTTCTTTGTTTAATATTCCTCCTTTTTGACCATGTTGCACTGGAAGTGGGCAGTCGTCGGCTTCGACCCCTTTGTACAGTATACGAAGGGTGTCCCTTTAGGCAATCGTGACCTTTAGCCAACGTCTTGGTTCCCGAAGGTGGTCTATGCACATAGGAACTAGGCAATTAGACTATTATGGCTTGATGAGTTTCACTTAGTCATAGGCGTTAGACGGTGGGTTGATGACTAGCCCCTGGGGTATGAAGTGGTCAGCTATGTGGCCAGGGTCTATGCCACTGCCTACTTCGGCTGATGCTAGAAAAAATCCCTTCGTTTAACACATCGCTTAACGCGGTCTTCGGATTGTCCACCAGTTTCCGCTTACCTAGACAGTCAATTTTCGGCTTTCTCCACTGAGGCGCTCTGCCAATCGAGTTGGTGGCACTATCGCAGTGGTTCTCCCATTACACCCTTAGCCGAATTGGTCGGAAACATAAGGGATACACATAGGAGCCGGGCAACCCAACTATTGACCAAAATCTAGGTTCGAAACTGATTCATGTAATGCAACATCCGAGACGCCGAGTATTTTAGACTTGAAATTCTTGGGCATAAAATAAAAAAGTGAAGTCATTTGTATCATAAAGTATTCTTTTGGATCAAAGGCAGTAATTATATGGAAATGTCGAGGAACCTTAAGGGGCGCGGCTTCTTTCATTTCATGTGGTCATGTCGTGTATGTCGAGCTTAGACGGAAGAAACTTCAAAAAGATACAATGTGGAAAAATAAAAAGGATGAGGAGAAAAAACAAGGCGGACTTGTCATCAGGTTTATGAGCCCGGGCCTCTTCCTGCCGTACGTCTTCATCTCCGTGTTGTTGACTAGGATATCTTCGTTGATGGCGAAGTTGATATGGGTTGTCTGCCACCTCGGTCGTTCATACGCTTGATGCTTTCAACGGTCAAGTCCTTTGAAGAGGTCTGCATCTGCCGTTCGGGTGGTTAAAGCCACATGGGTATGCTTTTATTGGCTAGCTCTTTGACAGAGCCTTGCCGATCTGCAAACCCAAAGATTCATTGCTGCTCAGTTTAACTGGTCCAACATTTCCATTGTTTTGGCTGCTCAGCGGACCCGGGACTTTTTAGAGCGAAATTGTGCACCCTGGGGGCGTAATGCCCCTTCCAAGGGGAGCATGCGAGGAGCCCGTACCCCTATTTAGGTTGGGGGACTGTCTGTCCGAGGTCGGCTAGCGTGGTCCTCGTATGCTTTGATAAGATGGGGGTGCGCTTGCCTGAACAAGCTGCCTCCTCAGATGCCTGCACCTCGGCTGCAAAAGCCGTTGTCTGCTCCTCCGTCCGGAGAGAGCTATGAGTGTTACCATTGATTGTAATAACATCGTTTGGTCCTGGCATTTGGAGCTTAAGGTAAGCGTAATGCAGGACTGCATTGAAGCGAGCAAATGCAGTGCGCCCTAGAAGTGCATGGTATCCGCTATGAAAAGTTACAATGTCGAAGATTAACTCCTTGCCCCTGAAGTTCTCAGGTGACTCGAAGACTACCTCCAGTGTTGTAGTTCTGGTGCAGCGGGTCTCAACACCTGGTATGACCCCTTTAAAGGTTGTGCCCGTCTTCCTGACCGCATCCGCGTAGATTAAGTTGAGGCTGCTTCCTCTGTCCATAAGGACATGTGTCAGATGAAAGCCATCGACAATTGGGTCCAAGATGAGTGCATCCAATCCGCCGTGCCTAATGCTGGTCGGATGGTCATGCTTATCAAATGTGATCGGGTAAGCCGACCACGGATTGTACTTCAGGGCCACGGGCACTAGGGCATAAATGTCCCAAAGTACATGCTTCCTCTCCTTTTTAGGGATGTGGGTAACATAAATCATGTTTACTTCTGTTAACTCATTAGGAAACTTCTTTTAGCCTCCATTATTGGACCACCGAGGTTCATCCTCGTCTTCACTGCGAGGTTGGTTTTTACTCTGACTCTTCGTCGCCACCTTGCCAGCCTGCTTAAAGACCCAGGAGTTTCTGTTAGTGTGATTTGCTGGCTTGCCCGAGATGCCATGAATTTGGCATGGCCTGTCACGGGTTTTTTCTAGCTAGTTGGGTCCATCATTATTCCCTTTAAAGGGCTTCCGCCTCTACCCAGATCTAGGTTCGGTGAACCCTGCATTGACTGCGACATCCGCTGTGTCGCTTCTGCCATTCTTGTGTGTGAGTTTATTTTTATCACGCCAAGGCTTTCTGTTGGCGTCGCGTATCTCTGAGGTGCCCGCCTCACTGTTACGGGTACTACAGGCCAGCCAACTGTCCTCGCCCGCATAGAAGCGGGTCATGAGCGAGCTTAGGGCTGCCATCGTCCTCGTCTTATCCTGCCCGAGCTGGCGGGCGAGCCACTCATCTTGGATGTTATTCTTCAATGCAGCGATGGCCACGATGTCGGAGCAGAATTTCTGAGCTGATTCATCGGGCTACTGAGTGACACGGCTTAAGTCATCGGTGTCCGGAGGTCAGACGAAAGTCTTTGAGGGCTTCCCAGCTATCGATGGAATGAGGAGGCAAGCTATTGAGCTAATGCCTTGCTGACCCCTTTAATTTGAGCGGCAAGTATTTGATAGCAGGGAGGTAATCTCCATTGGCCATGTGTATATGAAGAAGAAAGTCTTCAATGCATACCGTTGGGTCAGTCATGCCATCATATGATTCTATATTGATGGGTTTAAACCCTTCCGACAACTGGTGTTCCATCATCCTGTCAGTGAAACAGATCGGGTGGGCTGGGCCTCGGAATCAAGCAGTATTGTGTTCGACGTCGGGGGAGAGCAGTGTGTAAGCTTGATCTTGGGCATAGCCGTTCCTGCCCAACCAGGCATTATAGCCATCAAACCCGGCTAGTGCACGTCCTCTTGAACCGTAAATGGACCGAGGAGGTGCCCGTTTTTCCTGTATATGACGTCGAGCGTCATGAGGATCTAGTTAATCCACGGGGTCCTTGTCATGATGGCGTGGTGCCGCTTGAGTGTAGAAATCTTACAAGCATGACGTTCGTCAGTTCTTCGTCGAACTCTGGCAACAAACGCCTATGCGGGTAAGACTTGGGTGCACTGCGACGCCGTTCTTTGAGATCTTGGTCGACCGAGAGTATTTCGACCCACTTGTCATTCAGCATGTCCTCAATGTCCTGCAATTGCTGCTACTTCCGCTTCATGCTACGAGCGGTGGTCACGAGGCGCCACCGGAAACATTCTTGTGGAATGGGGTCCTTTGTGTCGAGGCTCTCGTCCTCCTCGGATTTAGGCATGTAATTTTCATCGGCCCCTTCAAAGAGCTCGTCGTGTCCTCCTCCTCAAGAATTCCTCTGGGGCTGGCATGTCGCTCTGGGCAAGCTTGAAATCCTCTTCGGATTTGATACGTATCCAATGTATTTATAATTTATGAAGTATTAATGCCATGTTTACAACAATTTTATAAGGTTTTGGTATGATCTGATTAGACTAACCCGGACTGATGCTGTTTTCAGCAGAACTATCATGATGTCGTTTTTTCTGCAGAAATAAAAGTTCTCACAATGGGCTAAAAATTTACGGTGATTTTTTGTGGACCAAATAGACCCCCAAAGAATCGAGGAAGGACTAGAAGCTTCACGAGGAAGGCACAAGGCTCCTAGGCACACCCCGGGGGGTGTTGGAAATATGCCCTAGAGGCAATAATAAAATGGTTATTATTGTATTTCCTTGTTCATGATAATTGTCTATTGTTCATGCTATAATTGTATTATCTGGAAACTGTAATACATGTGTGAATACATAGACCAAAACATGTCCCTAGTGAGCCTCTAGTTGACTAGCTCGTTGATCAATAGATGGTTATGGTTTCCTGACCATGGATATTGGATGTCATTGATAACGGGACCACATCATTAGGAGAATGATGTGATGGACAAGACCCAATCATAAGCATAGCACAAGATCATGTAGTTCGTGCTAAGAGCTTAATGTCAAGTATCATTTCCTTAGACCATGAGATTGTGCAACTCCCGGATACCGTAGGAATGCTTTGGGTGTACCAAACGTCACAACATAACTGGGTGGCTATAAAGTTGCACTACAGGTATCTCCGAAAGTGTCTGTTGGGTTGGCATGAATCGAGACTGGGATTTGTCACTCCGTATGACGGAGAGGTATCTCTGGGCCCACTCGGTAATGCATCATCATAATGAGCTCAATGTGACTAAGTAGTTAGTCACGGGATCATGCATTATGGAACGAGTAAAGAGACTTGCCGGAAATGAGATTGAACAAGGTATAGGGATACCGCCGATCGAACCTCGGGCAAGTAACATACCAATGGACAAAGGGAATTGTATACGGGATTGATTGAATCCTCGACATCATGGTTCATCCGATGAGATCATCGTGGAACATGTGGGAGCCAACATGGGTATCCAGATCCCACTGTTGATTATTGGCCGGAGAACGTCTCGGTCATGTCTACATGGTTCCCGAACCCGTAGGGTCTACACACTTAAGGTTCGGTGACCCTAGAGTTGTTATGGGAAATAGTATGTGGTTACCAAAGGTAGTTCGGAGTCCCGGATGTGCTCCCGGACGTCACGAGGAGTTCCGAAATGGTCCGGAGGTGAAGATCGATATATTGGACGAAGGGTATTGGAGTCCAGAAGTGTTTCGGGGGTACCAGGCTATGGCCAGCATGACCGAAAGGTGTTTCGGGAGCCCCGGCAAGTGTTGGAGGGCCTCATCGGCCAAAGGGGAAGGGGCAAACCAGCCCACTAAGGGGTGGTGCGCCCCCTACACCCTTTCCCACGTTATTTGGGGAGGTGGGGCGCCTCCACCTAGCTTGGGAGGCAATCCTCCACCTGCTTGGCTTGGGGGGCAAGTCTCCCTAGGATTTTCCCTAGGGAGATCTAATCTGCTTGGCCGCCGCCCCCTAGGGGAAACCCTAGGGCGCCTCCCCCTCTCCCCTTGCCCCTATATATAGTGGAGGGGTGGGAGGGCAGCCGTAGCCCCTTCCCTGGCGCAGCCCCTCCCTCCTCCAACACCTCCTCCTCCTCCGTAGTGCTTGGCGAAGCCCTGTCGGAGAGCCACGAGCTCCATCGCCACCACGCCGTCGTGCTGCTGGAGTTTTCCCTCAACTTCTCCTCTCCCCTTGCTGGATGAAGAAGGAGGAGACGTCCCCGGGCAGTACGTGTGTTGAATGTGGAGGCGCCATCCGTTCGGCGCTTAGATCGGAATCGACCGCGATCTGAATCGCTGCGTGTACGACTCCACCAACCGCGTTCTTGTAACGCTTCCGCATCGCGATAATCAAGGGTATGAAGATACACTCATCCTCTCCCTTTCTTGTTGCTAGAATCTCCATAGATTGATCTTCGTGATGCGTAGAAAATTTTGAATTATTGCTACGTTCCCCAATAGTGGCATCATGAGCTAGGTCTATTGCGTAGATTCTATGCACGAGTAGAACACAGGTAGTTGTGGGCGTTGGTTTGTTCAATTTGCTTACCGTTACTAGTCCTATCTTGTTTCAGCGGTATTGTGGGATGAAGCAGCCCGGACCGACCTTACACGTACGCTTACTTGAGACAGGTTCCATCGACTGACATGCACTTGTTGCATAAAGGTGGCTAGCGGGTGCCAGTCTCTCCCACTTTAGTCGGATCGGATTCGATGAAATGGGTCCTTATGAAGGGTAAATAGCAATTGGCATATCACGTTGTGGTTTTGGCGTAGGTAAGAAACGTTCTTGCTAGAAACCTATAACAGCCACATAAAAACTTGCAACAACAATTAGAGGACGTCTAACTTGTTCTTGCAGCATATGCCGTGTGATGTGATATGGCCAAAAGGATGTGATTAATGATATATTATGTGATGTATGAGATTGATCATGTTCTTGTAATAGGAATCATGACTTGCACGTCGATGAGTATGACAACCGACAGGAGCCATAGGAGTTGTCTTAATTTATTGTATGACCTGCGTGTCATTGAAAACGCCATGTAATTACTTTACTTTATTGCTAACCGTTAGCCATAGTAGTAGAAGTAATAGTTGGCGAGACAACTTCATTGCTAACCGTCGATGAGTAATTGAAGACACGAGGATGGGGATTATGATGATGGAGATCATGGTGTCATGCCGGTAACGAAGGTGATCATGCCACGCCTCAAAGATGAAGATCAAAGGCGCAAAATGATATTGGCCAAGTCATGTCACTTTATGATTTGCATGTGATGTTTGTCATGTTTACATCTTATTTGCTTCGAACGACGGTAGCATAAATAAGATGATCCCTCATTAAAATTTCAAGAAAGTGTTCCCCCTAACTGTGCACCTTTGCGAAAGTTCGTTGTTTCGAAGCACCACGTGATGATCGGGTGTGATAGATTCTTATGTTCACATACAACGGGTGTAAGACAGATTTACACACGCAAAACACTTAGGTTGACTTGACGATCCTAGCATGTACAGACATGGCCTCGGAACACAAGAGACCGAAAGGTCGAACATGAGTCGTATAGTAGATACAATCAACATGAAGATGTTCACCGATGATGACTAGTCCGTCTCACGTGATGATCGGACACGGCCTAGTTGACTCGGATCATGTATCACTTAGATGACTAGAGGGATGTCTATCTAAGTGGGAGTTCATTAAATAACCAGATGAACTTAATTATCATGAACATAGTCAAAAGGTCTTTGCAAATTATGTCGTAGCTTACGCTTTAGTTCTACTGTTTAAGATATGTTCCTAGAGAAAATTTTAGTTGAAAGTTGATAGTAGCAATTATGCGGACTGGGTCCGTAAACTGAGGATTATCCTCATTGCTGCGCATAAGGCTTATGTCCTTAATGCACCGCTCGGTGTGTTGAACCTCGAGCGTCGTGTGTGGATGTTGTGAACATCTGACATACAAGTTTTGATGACTACGTGATAGTTCAATGCATAATGTTAAAAGGTTTAGAATTGAGGCACCGAAGACATTTTAAAACGTCGCGGAACATATGAGATGTTCCAAGAGCTGAAATTGGGATTTCAGGCTCGTGCCCACGTCAAGAGGTGTGAGACCTCCGACAAGTTTATTAGGCCTACAAACTAAGGGAGAAAAGCTCAATCATTGAGCATGTGCTCAGATTGTCTGAGTACTATAATCGCTTGAATCAAGTGGGAGTTATCTTCCAGATGAGATAGTGATGGTTCTCCATAGTCACTGCCACCAAGCTATTAGAGCTTCATGATGAACTATAACATATTAGGGATAGACATGATGATCCTTGAGCAATTCGCGATGTTTGACACCGTGAAAGTAGAAATCAAGTAGGAGCATCAATTGTTGATGGTTAGTAAAACCACTAGTTTCAAGAAGGGCAAGGGAAAGAAGGGATACTTCATGAAACGGCAAATCGGTTGCTGCTCTAGGGAAGAAACCCAAGGTTGAAGCCAAACCCGAGACTAAGTGCTTCTGTAATGAGGGGAACGGTCACTGAAGCAGAACTACCCTAGATACTTGGTAGATGAGAAGGCTGGCAAGGTCGACAAAAGTATATTGGATATACATTATATTAATGTGTACTTTACGAGTACTCCTAGTAGCACCAGGGTAATAGATACCGGTTCGGTTGCTAAGTGTTAGTATCTCGAAATAAAAGGCTACAGATAAACGGAGACTAGCTAAAGGCGGGATGACGATGTGTGTTGGAAGTGTTTCCAAGGTTGATGTGATCAAGCATCGCATGCTCCCTCGACCATCGAGATTGGTGTTAAACCTAAATAATTGTTATTTGGTGTTTGCGTTGAGCATAGACATGATTGGATTATGTTTATCGCAATACGGTTATTCATTTAAGGAGAATAATGGTTACTCTATTATTTGAATAATACCTTCAATGGTCTTGCACCTAAAATGGGTTTATTGAATCTCGATCGTGGTGATACACATGTTCGTGTCAAAAGATATAAGATAGTAATGATAGTTCCACATACTTGTGGCACTGCCAACTTGAGTCATATTGGTATAAAACGCATGATGAAGCTCCATATTGATGGATCTTTGGACTCGCTCGTTTTTGAAAAGATTGAGACATGCGAACCATGTCTATTGGTATATACGCATGAAGAAACTCCATGCAGATGGATCATTTGGACTCACTTGATTTTGAATCACTTGAGACATGCAAATCATACCATATGGGCAAGATGACTGAGAGGCCTCGTTTTCAGTGAGATGGAACAAGAGAGCAACTTGTTGGAAGTAATACATTTGATGTGTGCAATCCAATGAGTGCTGAGGCACACAGTGAATATCGTTATGCTCTTACTTCACAGATGATTTGACTAGATTCTTAGTATATTTACTTGATGAAACACAAGTCTGAATTATTGAAAGGTTCAAGTAATTTCAGAGTGAAGTTGAAGATCGTCGTGACAAGAGGATAAAATGTCTATGATATGATCATAGAGATGAATATCTGAGTTGCGAGTTTGGCACACAATTAAGACATTGTGGAAATTGTTTCACAACTAATACCGCCTGAAACACCATGGTGTGATGGTGTGTCCGAACATCATAACTGCACCCTATTGGATATGGTGCATGCCATGATGTCTCTTGTCGAATTACCACTATCGTTTATGGGTTAGGCATTAGAGACAACCGCATTCACTTTAAATAGGGCACCACGCAATTCCATTGAGACGACACCGTATAAACTATGGTTTAGAGAAACCTAAGATGTCGTTTCTTAAAAGTTTGGGGCTGCGACACTTATGTGAAAAAGTTTCAGGCTGATAAGCTCGAACCCAAAGTGGATAAATGCATCTTCATAGGACACCCAAAACAGTTGGGTATACCTCCTGTCTCAGATCCGGAAGCAAAAGGGATTGTTTCTAGAATCGGGTCCTTTCTCGAGGAAAATTTGCTCTCAAAAGAATTGAGTGGGAGGATGGTGGAGACTTGATGAGGTTATTGAACCATCACTTCAACCAATCTGTAACAGGGCATAGGAAGTTGTTCCTGTGGCACCTACACTAGTTGAAGTGGAAGCTGATGATAGTGATCATGAAACTTCAGATCAAGTCACTACCAAACCTCATAGGTCGACAAGGACATGTACTACTTCAGAGTTGTATGGTAATCCTGTCTTGCAGGTAATGTTGCTAGACAACAATGAACCTACGAGCTATGGAGAAGCGATGGTGGGCCTGGATTCCGACGAATGGCTCGAGGCCATAAAATCCGAGAGAGGATCCATGTACGAAAACAAAGTATAGACTTTGGAAGAACTACTTGATGGTTGTAAGGCTGTTGGGTACAGATGGATTTTAAAAGGAAGACGGACAATGATGGTGAGTATCACCATTAAGAAAGCTCGACTTGTCGTTAAGATGTTTTCCGACAAGTTCAAGGAGTTGACTGCGATGAGACTTTCTCATTCGTAGCTATGCTAAGAGTCTGTTGGAATTATATTAGCAGTTACTGCATTATTTATGAAATCTTGCAGATAGGATGTCAAAACATTGGTTCCTCGACAATTTTCTTGAGGAAAGGTTGTATATGATACAACCAGAAGGTTTTGTCAATCCTATAAGATGCTAACAAGTATGCAAAGCTCCAGCAATCCTTCTAAGGACAGGAGTAAGCATCTCGGAGTTGGAATATACACTTTGATGAGATGATCAAAGATTTTGGGTTTATACAATGTTTATGAGAAACTTGTATTTCCAAAGAAGTGAGTGGGAGCACTATAGAATTTCTGATGAGTATATGTTGTTAACATATTGTTGATCAGAAATGCTGTAGAATTTCTAGAAAGCATATAGGGTTATTTGAAAAGTGTTTTTCAATGGAAAACTTGGATTAAGCTACTTGAACATTGAGCATCAAGAGCTATAAGGATAGATCAAAATCGCTTAATAGTACTTTCAAACGAACACATACCTTGACAAGATTTTGAAGGAATTCAAAATAGATTGGCAAAGAAGGAGTTCTTGGCTGCGTTATAAGGTGTGAGTAATGAGTAAGACTCAAGATCTGACCATGGCAGAATAGAGAGAAAGGACGAAGGTCATCCCCTATGCTTTAGACGTAGGATCTACAATATGCTATGTTGTGTACCGCACCTGAAGTGTGCCTTGCCGTGAGTCAGTCAAGGGGTACAAGTGTGATCCATGAATGGATCATAGGACAACAGTCAAGGTTATCCTTAGTAACTAGTGGACTAAGGAATTTTCTCGATTATGGAGGTGGTAAAAGAGTCCATCGTAAAGGTTACGCCGATGCAAACTTTGACACTAATCTGGATGATTCTGAGTAGTAAACCGGATTCATATAGTAAAACAGTTATTTGGAATAGCTCCAAATAGAGCGTGGTAGCTGCATCTACAAGATGACATATAGATTTGTAAAGCACATACGGATCTGAAAAGTTCAGACCCGTTGACTAATAACCTCTCTCACAAGCGAGATATGATCAAACCCCATGGGTGTTGAATTCATTACAATCACATAGTGATGTGAACTAGATTATTGACTCTAGTGCAAGTGGGAGACTGTTGGAAATATGCCCTAGAGGCAATAATAAAATGGTTATTATTGTATTTCCTTGTTCATGATAATTGTCTATTGTTCATGCTATAATTGTATTAACTGGAAACTGTAATACATGTATGAATACATAGACCACAACATGTCCCTAGTGAGCCTCTAATTGACTAGCTCGTTGATCAATAGATGGTTATGGTTTCCTGATCATGGATATTGGATGTCATTGATAACGGGACCACATCATTAGGATAATGATGTGATGGACAAGACCCAATCATAAGCATAGCACAAGATCGTGTAGTTCGTTTGCTAAGAGCTTTTCTAATGTCAAGTATCATTTCCTTAGACCATCAGATTGTGCAACTCCCGGATACCGTAGGAATGCTTTGGGTGTACCAAACATCACAACGTAACTGGGTGGCTATAAAGGTGCACTACAGGTATCTCCGAAAGTGTTTGTTGGGTTGGCACGAATCGAGACTGGGATTTGTCACTCCGTATGACGGAAAGGTATCTCTGGGCCCACTCGGTAATGCATCATCATAATGAGCTCAATGTGACTAAGTAGTTAGTCATGGGATCATGCATTACGGAACGAGTAAAGAGACTTGCCGGAAACGAGATTGAACAAGGTATAGGGATACCGCCGATCGAATCTCGGGCAAGTAACATACCAATGGACAAAGGGAATTGTATACGGGATAGATTGAATCCTTGACATTGTGGTTCATTCGATGAGATCATCATGGAACATGTGGGAGCCAACATGGGTATCCAGATTCCACTGTTGATTATTGGCCGGAGAACGTCTTGGTCATGTCTGCATGGTTCCCGAACCCGTAGGGTCTACACACTTAAGGTTCGGTGATGCTAGAGTTGTTATGGGAAATAGTATGTGGTTACGAAGGTAGTTCGGAGTCCCGGATGTGATCCCGGACGTCACGAGGAGTTCCGGAATGGTCCGGCGGTGAAGATCGATATATTGGACGAAGGGTATTGGAGTCCGGAAGTGTTCTGAGGGTACCAGGCTATGGCCAGCATGACCGAAAGGTGTTTCGGGAGCCCTGACAAGTGTTGGAGGGCCTCATGGGCCAAAGGGGAAGGGGCAAACCAGCCCACTAAGGGGTGGTGCGCCCCCCACACCCTATCCCACGTTATTTGGGGAGGTGGGGCACCTCCACCTAGCTTGGGAGGCAATCCTCCACCTGCTTGGCTTGGGGCCAAGTCTCCCTAGGATTTTCCCTAGGGAGATCCAATCTGCTTGGCCGCCGCCCCCTAGGGGAAACCCTAGGGCACCTCCCCCTCTCCCCTTGCCCCTATATATAGTGGAGGGGTGGGAGGGCAGCCGTACCCCCTTCCCTGGCGCAGCCCCTCCCTCCTCCAACACCTCCTCCTCCTCTGTAGTGCTTGGCGAAGCCCTGCCGGAGAACCACGAGCTCCATCGCCACCACGCCATCGTTCTGCTGGAGTTTTACCTCAACTTCTCCTCTCCCCTTGCTGGATCAAGAAGGAGGATACGTCCCGGGCAGTACGTGTGTTGAACACGGAGGCGCCGTCCGTTCGGCGCTTAGATTGGAATCGACTGCGAGCCGAATCGCTGCGTGTACGACTCCACCAACCGCGTTCTTGTAACGCTTTTGCATCACGATCTTCAAGGGTATGAAGATACACTCATCCTCTCCCTTTCTTGTTGCTAGAATCTCCATAGATTGATCTTCGTGATGCGTAGAAAATTTTGAAGTATTGCTACGTTCCCCAACAGGGGGCACGCCCTAATGGATTGTGGGCCCCTCGGGCACATCCTTGACGTGAGACCGACGCCAAAAATTCTTATAAATGGCAAAACCCCCGAAAAGAACCCTAGATCGAAATTTCCGCCGCCGCAAGCCTCTGTATCCATGAAAATCAATCCAGACCCTCGCCGGCACCCTGCGGAGGGGGCCATCATCACCGGAGGCCATGGAGGAGGAAGACGAAGGGGGCCATCATCACCATGGAGGCCTAGGACCAGAGGGAGAACCTCTCCAAATCTAGGGGGAGGCCATGGAGGAGGAAGCACAAGGGGGACACCCTTTCCCCCTCTCTCTCTCTCTCTGTGGTGCTAGAGTACCGCCGGGGGAACCATCGCTGCGGTGATCGTCTTCATCAACGTCACCATCTTCATCACCTTCTCATGTCTTTTAAGCGATCCACTCTCCCGCACCCCACTGTAATCCCCTACTTGAACATGGTGCTTTACGCCACATATTATGATCCAATGATGTGTTGCCATCCTATGATGTTTTGAGTAGATTTCTTTTGTCTTTGGGTTGATTGATGATCTAGATTGGTTTGAGTTGTGTGTTTTATTTTTATGTTGTCCTATGGTGCCTTCCGTGTCGCGCACACGTGAAGGATTCCCGCTATAGGGTGTTGCAATACGTTCATGATTTGCTTATAGTGGGTTGCTAGAGTGACAGAAGCTTAAACCCGAGTAAGGGGGTTGTTGCGTATGGGATAAAGGGGACTTGATACTTTAATGCTATGGTTGGGTTTTACCTTAATGATCTTTAGTAGTTACGGATCGTGCTAGAGTTCCAATCATAAGTGCATATGATCCAAGTAGAGAAAGTATGTTAGCTTATGCCTCTCCCTCATATAAAATTGCAATAATGATTATCGATCTTGTGAACAATTGCCTAGGATAATTTCGCACACCGATCCATCATTATTCCACACTTGCTATTTATAATATATTGTAATATATTCTAACCTTATGTTAACAACACCTATTTTTATATTTTAGTTCTCCAATATCATGCAAATCCATCCTCTTCATACCCACAACGTAGTTTTATTTCTCGTTTTCAGTTGGAAGCAAACGTTTGGTGTACCTAGAGTCGTATCAGTGGCAGATAGCACTTGAGAGAATATTGATCTTACCTTTAGCTCCTTGTGGGTTGGACACGCCATACTTATCACTTCCACCTTTGGAAATTGCTATGATGCTTCCTTGCACCTGGGGATTATCAGGATTGCTCGTGTCGTCAGCTGCTGCTGCACCATCATCGGTGGTAGCATTGTTCCCGTTGTTGTCCCAGTGGTGCCGCGTCTGTGCCTGCGCCGACATCTTGGAGGGGAGTTGGGAGTATTGACCATGTGCACATCGTAAGTAGATGTTGTGGTCCACTTGCAGGTGTTTGTTTGCGGTGAAGTGTTATCTGTAGGGCCATCGACATCTTCATCGATGTCAGTTGCCTCATCACAATTCAACACATCGGCTAAATCATCGATGGTGGTAGCTAGATGAGTGGTGGACATAAATTTCCCAATCATCGGCCTTAGGTCCGATCTTGTCATAAAACTGAGGTCTTGCCATCCGAGTTGACAAGCTCTGGATTCGGTCAAGCATCTTATTCCGGTGAGATAACTCCTTGAGGTTCATGGCTTGGTCATAGGCCGGGTTGATTTGAAGTGTCCTTGGCAGCACGCTTGATGTGTTTTCGGCCACACAAGGGGTTGGAGGGGATTCTAGATCCGTCACCAAGATCGGTCCTAAGCCTAATATCGGATCCAAAGCCAAACTCTGGTATATGTCCGAGCTGGGTGTTGTGATGGAGCTGTCCGAGGTGGGAGAGGGCAGCCCCTCCGTGTTTCCCAGCAGTGTTGGGGGGCCTAATCTGTTGTCCTCAAAGGGGATTGGTTCCAAGGTCGAGCCTCTGATGTTTGTGGAACCCTAAATTCGGCCGGGCGTCTAGCCTGATAGGACGAGCTCACCGCGGGAATCCCCAGTGTATTCCAAGCCTCCAAAGGTTAAGAACTAATCGGGGGTGTAGGTCTCGATGGCGGCTAGATGGCCCATTGAGTCTCCACAAAAAATCATACTGTCGGATACGAAAAGTTGGCCAGGGACGTACATGTCCCCACAACCAGTGCCGTAGTTGACCCGCAGATGAGCCATCGATCCTTTGTCGATCTCACAGCAGAACTCTCAATGAAAGCATCAGTGTGGGTGTAAAAACCGGCAGACCTCGGGGTAGGGGGTCCCAAGTTGTGGATCTTAGATAGATGGTAACAAGAACGATGGAGACAATATTTACCCAGGTTCGGGCCCTCTTGATGGATGTAAACCCCTACGTCCTGCTCTTGTTTATATTGATGAAGATGTATCGAGTACAAGCTTGATCTACCTCGAGATCGTAAAATGTCTACTAACCCTAAGGCTAGGTGAATGAGATTGTGTTGAGGTCCCCTCTACAGGCTAAACCCTTTGGCTTATATACACACTAGGTAGGGCATCTAGGGTTACATGGTCGGTATCTAGGCATGGAGGTGGCATGAGAAGTCTTAGAGTATACGTCAAGTTTTTGGTAGATGTAGTCTCGATCACACCTCTAGCGTGCCGCTTCCAGAGTCCACCTTGAGCAGAATGAGTGCCCATAAGCCCAGCCCGAGGACCATTGGACAATTAGGTTAGTACCCCCTAGTCCGGGACACCGTCACCATATGCGACCCTTCTAGTAAGGAGGTGGGAGTGTAGACTAGGTAATTTTTCATAATTTGGCCCATGTGCTCGTTATTGGGCTAGGAGCTGGGTTGTAGCCCATTTAGGGGAGAATCCCTAAACATGAGGAGGCTTCCTTGCTTGGGTTTGGGCCACTTTTCTCTCTTGCCTTCTCCTTTGACTTATTCTTTTATGCGGTCTTCCTCCTTTGAGTTGTTGACCATGGAGACTCGCTTGTACTTTGTTGACCGGGGTGACTTTCTTGGACCCATGGGGGTGGCTTAGACCATTGTTGACTGCCTTGACTTGTATTGACCGCTTGGGTGGCACTCCATGTAGGATAAGGGGTGGGATCCTAAGTGGGATTAGAATCCACTACTTCAACAGGAGTCCCCTTGAGCTGGAGTCATTAAAGTCCTCTTCATGGCTTTGGTTCAATAAACATGCCCTTGGAGTATTTCTTCTTGACCACTTGTTTTTCTCGTGCTCTTTATGCCTTGATGAGCTTCGATGAGGCTTGTCGGTGGTGGCCAAGGCGAGGTATTCGTCGGGGTAAGAAATATGATATCTTCACTCGAGTCCCCTTGTCCCTTGTGACTGTTATCTTAGGAAATCTGAACACGTCCTTGCTGTCCTTGTGAATTCCATTTCAATCTTTAGGAATATCCACCAGGAATCCGGGTCCTTCCATGATTTTTGTAGAGTAATGATTTGAGATACCTTTTGGACATGTGATACTTGATTGACATGAACCAATTGAATATCAAAATCATAATGACAAGTTTCATGGTTATAATTATTATTTATATCATATGTGTCACCACAATAATCATCATAGATAACAACTTTGTTCTCATAATAATCAATTGATACATCCTCGATAATAGTGGAATCAACACTACCTAAAGTCAATATCTCTCCAAAACCAGTTTGATCAATATTACAATAAGATTTAAGACTCTCTAAAGTGGAATCAGTGTTACCTAAAGTCATGACCTCTCCAAATCCACTATCATCATCATTTTAATAATCACAAATAGGATGCATGTTCTCATCATAACAAATTTTCTCATCATAGGGGGGCTAAAAAGATCACATTCATCAAATTAGACATCCCCAAGCTTATAGCTTTCCATATCATTAGCATAATTGATATTCACATAGTACATACTAATAACATTGACTCATGCTTAACATTCATGGAACCATATAGATAACCTTTTTAAGTTCTTCCTTGAATAAGTCAAGACCATGTCCTGATTCTGTAAGTGCATCTAGTGCCACCCCTAGTTGGTTTTGGAGTATTGACGACAAAGTTGGTTGAGGGACTAATGCGTTTGTGAGAATTGCAGGATAACGCAGGAAGTGTCCCTCATTGATTCGGTTTACCTACCGGAGATGACCCCTAAAAATGTATGAAGACATTGAAGACAATGGTGGTGTGTCAAGATATTCACACTGAAGACTATGACATGAGAAGACATTGAGTGAAGACTATGGAGCACGAAGACTGAGTTGTTTCGTTGTTTCCTTTTCTTCTTTGTTGAGTCATAGGAACCACCGTACTATTAAGTGGGGTCCAAGTGAACAAAGTCAGAGTGAATGAAGTGATGCTCAACCAAATCCTATGTCTTCGAGCAAAGACAATGAGTGCAAATCTTATCCAGAGCTAGATGAGTCAGCTTTGCTTGTAGCCCAAGTAAAGTTGTCGTGTGTGTTTGAAATCTGACCGTTGGAACACATGTCAGTTCCTTAGTGACCCAGGGTCATTTCAGACATATCAGGTCGGGTTGCCTTGTGGCTATAAATAGCCCACCCCCTACACCATAAATTGGTGGCTGCTCAGAGTTAGTTTACGGCTTTTGTCGTTTTGAGAGCAACCCACCTCGAAGCCTTTGAGAGAGAAATCCTTGCGAGGACAAAGCCCAAACACCCAGAGCCAAAGAGTGTTAGGCATCACTGAAGTCTTTCTGTCTGTGTGACTTGAAGACTTATTACACTTGAGGACTGTGTATCCTCTAGCCGGTTAGGCATCGCGTTCTGAGCATCCAAGAGTCATTGTGGATTGCCGGTGAACGAAGTTTGTGAAGGTTCGGAAGTCTACCTTGAAGACTTACCAGAGTGATTGGGCGAGGACTGTGTGTCCTTAGCTCAAGGGGAATAAGGTGAAGACGCAGTCTTCTGAGTTGAATCTCAGCCTCCCTAACCAGACATACAGTTGTCACAGCAACTGGAACTGGTCCAACAAATCCTGTGTCTTCAACAAGTGACTGGTTCTATCCCTTCCCTCCTTTACTTTGAGTTTGTCTTAATGAAGTCATTGCGTATTTGTCTTATCTATTTGACTTCATTGCTTGACTACTATCGTTGATTGGCTTCATACTATCTTCCATCCTGATCCTTACTACCTAGCTGCTATTAGTCTTTGTACGTTCACATTATTGCATACTTGACTATGGCTTGCTTGTTGTAGTTTATCTTCCGCTACATATCAATTAGGTCATTTCTATTGTTTGTCTTCGAAACTTCCACGTTTTGAAGACTTTGATAAAAATCGCCTATTCACCCCCCCCCCCTCTAGTCGATAACTAGCGCTTTCAATTGGTATCAGAGCAAGGTACTCCCTTGTTCTGTGTGATTCGGTTTAACCACCTGGAGTTTAGCTATGTCGACTGCAGGGATAATCAAAGTCTCCGCTGCTTGCCCCGTGTTCGATGGAACTGAATATCCCTACTGGAACAATAAGATGCGCATGCATCTTGAAGCCATTGATGTCGACCTCTGGTATGTCGTCAAGAACGGCGTTCCTAAAACTGGTGAAGGTGTCACCCCTGCTGATGTCAAGAAGTTCATTCAACTGGACTCGACTGCAAAGAACATCATGTATGGTCATCTGACCAAAGGACAGTATGGTCGTGTGAGTGCTCTGGAAACGTCAAAGCTAGTCTGGGACTGGCTGTCCAAGGTCAACGAAGGCGTCTCAACTCAGAGAGATCAAAGGATCAGTGTTCTTCGCAACCTCTTCAACCGCTTCAAGAGAAACGGCAATGAAAATGTCCAGCTCACATTTGATCGCCTCACTGACATCACAAATGAGCTTCAAGCTCTCGGCGCCTTTGAGATCACCAAGCATGAAATCGTCAAGACGCTGTTGAGATCTCTTGACAGCTCCTTTGACACCCTTGCCCTCATGATACAAGAACATCCTGACTTCAAGACTCTCGATCCGTCTGATATACTTGAGAGGCTCAACACACATGAGTTCCAGCTTTCTGAGAAAAGAGATATCTATGGCCCCAACTATGGCCGAACTCATGCTTTGAAGGCAAAAGTTGTTTCCTCATCTGAAGAAGAAGAATCTGACTGCGGTTCTGATGATCCTGAAGACATTGGAAGGGAACTTGCTATGCTTGTGAAGAAGTTCCAGAAATTCACCAAGAAGAAGGGCTTCAGAAAGTCTTCATGATCCAGTTCAAGAAATGATGAAGCTTCCACTCAAGACAACAAGAAGAGAACATGTCACAAGTGTAAGAAGCCTGGGCACTACATCTCTGAGTGTCCTCAGTGGGACAACGAGAAGAAGAAGAAGAAGAAGAGCAAGGAATATGACTCTGATGACAAGAAGAAGAAGAAATCTTCAAAGTCTTCTTCCAAGTCCTCATCAAAGTCTTCATCTCATAAGAAGAGCTCATCTGGCAAGGCTCATGCTTTTGTTGGCAAGGAAATGGATTCAGAGGAGGAGTCTGCTTCTGAGGAGGCGGAGGTGGAATCTAAAGCTGAGTCCGACTCTGGCGTTGCAAGTCTGGCTCTAGCCACAGCCTACGTTGCCAAGTCCATCTTCAACACTGAAGACAATGACTCCCACACCAACGCTGATGATGACAAGGACGATCCTGCTCCCACCTACTGCTTCATGGCACGTGGTGCCAAGGTAAAATCATGCGATGCTTACTTTTAAACATCAAGTGAAGATGACTCTGATTGTGAATCTAAACCCAGCTACAAAACACTTGCTAAAATTGCTACTGAACAACAAAGGGCTATGGAACATACTCAAAAACTGTTAGACAAAAGCGATGACCTGTTGGACGTGGAAATGACACGTTCACAGTCCTTAGTTGAAGACATAAAAAATCTTCATGCTAAGTATCAAGAACTTGAAAGTCTTCATGAGACGCTCTCAACCACTTATGAAAAGCTCTCCTATGATTATCTTCAAAGGAAGCAAGAGCTTGAGAAATTGAAAGCGACTCATGAAGATCGTCAAAAAGAGAATGAGTCATTTCGCGCTCAACAGATCAGTTCCGCTCAGGATGGATTTGAACCACCATGTTTAAAATGCATTGAGCATAATAACGCTACCTCTGTTGCTGGATGTTCCACTGATGCTACTGTTGCTCTGTCTTCAACTACTGATGTGATAACTAACCCCTCTGCTGAGGATACCACTACTATTGTTGATGAAAATGCTAGGTTGAAGACATTGCTTGAAACAGGGATGTATAAAAGTCTGAAAGGGCATCAGACACTTTGTGATGTCCTCAAAAAGCAGATTCTGAACCGAAACCCTAGGAAAGAGGGTGTTGGGTTCGAGAGGAAAATGAATGCTGATGGTTCCTACTGGAAGCCTGAGCAGTATCCCAAAACCACATGGGTTGCTGCAAAGGAACCTTCAGTGGATCCATCCACTTTATCTGGCTTTACCTGTGCTAATCCTATTATCATTGATGAATCCTTTGATGCAAACTATAAACTGTTCAAAAATCAGAATGGTGAAGTGTTTGCCAGGTATATTGGTACTAACTGCAGGAATGGACCGCCGATGAAGAAGATCTGGGTTCCCGAAAGCTGTCTTGAGAATCTTTCTGTGAATGTTGTCATGACACCACCAGGGAAGAAGACAAACCCAGACCAAAGGCGTCACATGGTCCAGCGGCTTCATACGGAAGCAGGACTCACCTGAGTCACCCTAACGCTAATGTTTTGCAGGGAAATCATACTCAAACTAATGACTATGAACGTGTGTCCTCAAACCGCCATGTTCATAGGACTAAGAACTTTTCTGCTTACTCATATGAGTATCATTCATCTCCTGCAAGGCTATTTGCTAGGGCTCCAAAGCCGAAATTCTCATATGCTGCACTTAGACTCATTGCTTCTAAGCCACCCCTAAAGATGTGGGTGGTGAAGAAGAACTAACTCGCTTTTGCAGAACATGGTCTCCAGCCAGCAATCAAAGGCGTCCGATATTATTGCTGGGGTCCTAAAACACTATAAGGGACGCATGATAAAATGACTTACTATGTATTCCACATATGAATCGCTTACCTGTCATACTGTGTGTTCTAACTTTCATCTAAGTCATGATAATTCTAGTGTGCGTCAAATGCTTATGCTTCACAACATACCTTGTGAAGCCTATCCTCCTAACTGCACTATAGGGTATGACACCTCGTGCTTCAGAATGGATTATGGACAGCGGATGCACTAATCATATGACTGGTGATCGAAGTCTTCTCATGGACTCAACCTTACGTCCATCCGACAAGAGTCAAATCACATTTGCTGACACTGGTAAAGGCAAGGTATTGGGTCTAGGCAGAGTTGCAATCTCAAAGGATCAACACATAGATAAAGTGATGCTTGTTGAATCCCTTGGATTCAACTTAATGTCTATCTCAATGCTTTGTGACTTAAACATGATTGTGATATTCGAAAAATATCGTTGCCTTGTACTAATGGAATCTGACAAGTCTCTAGTCTTTGAAGGGTATAGGAAAGGTGATCTATACATGGTAGATCTCTCAGCAGGTCCACAGCTTGCCATATGTCTTCTTGCAAAAGCTTCAGAATGCTGGCTCTGGCATCGAAGACTGGGGCATGCTAGCATGAGGAACTTACACACACTCGTCAAGAAGAAGCATGTCATAGGCATCGAAGGTGTCAAGTTCAAAAAGGATCATTTGTGTGGTGCCTGCGAAGTTGGAAAGATGACGAGGGCCAAGCACCCCTCAAAGACAATCATGACGACATCTCAACCCTTCGAGCTGTTGCACATGGACTTATTTGGCCCTACTCACTACACTACCCTCACAACAACAGCGTGTCTCTATGGCTTCGTCATTGTTGATGACTACTCAAGATATACATGGGTGCACATAATTCTCTACAAGACTGAAGTACAAGATGTCTTCAGGCGATTCGCCAATCGAGCAATGAACAATTATGGCGTCAAGATCAAGCATATCAGAAGTGATAACGGCACTGAATTCAAGAACACCGGGCTTGATCTCTATCTGGATACAATGGGAATCACTCATGAGTTTTTTGCTCCATACACACCTCAGCAAAATGGCATTGTAGAGCGCAAAAACAGAACCCTCATTAAGATGGCTCGAACAATGCTCGATGAGTACAAGACACCAAGAAAGTTCTGGCCTGAAGCTATTGATACAGCATGTCACATCGTCAACCGTGTTTACATCCACAAGCTTCTGGGCATAACATCCTATGAGCTCCTTACTGGCAAGAAGCCAAATGTCAGCTACTTCAGAGTCTGTGGTGCTAGGTGCTGGATCAAGGATCCCCATCACAAGTCAAAATTTGAACCCAAAGCTCACGAAGGCTTCATGCTCGGTTATGGAAAGGATTCACACTCTTACAGAGTCTTCAACCTCTTTCACTACAAAATCGTTGAAACTGTGGACGTGCGATTTGATGAAACGAATGGTTCACAACGAGAGCTCCTGCCAAGCACATTAGATGAAGCTCCTTCCAGCGAATCTATCAAGCTGATGGGAACTGGTGAAATCATGCCTTCTGAAGCACAGTCTGAAGAGGAACTTATCATTTCTGCACCAAACCAACCTGAAGACAATGCTTAGACCGAAGACAATCCTCCCAATGATGACAATGATCAACATGAGCAAGGGCTTCGTCCAGTTCATCCTCGTGTTGCAAATGAAGTAAAAATTGAGAAGATAATTGATAGCATCAACGCAAGAGCAATACAGTTAGCAAATTTCTGTGGGCATTTTTCATTTGTATCAATATCTAAACCCAAGAAAGTTGCTGCAGCCTTTATGGAACCTGAATGGATTCAAGCCATGCAAGAGGAACTTCAACAGTTCAAGCTAAATAGTGTTTGGGAACTTGTCAAGCGCTGAGGGAGTCCTGTATTAGGGGGTGTCCGGATGGCCGGACTATGACCTTTGGCCGGACTCCCGGACTATGAAGATACAAGATTGAAGACTTTGTCCCGTGTCCGGATGGGACTTTCCTTGGCATGGAAGGCAAGCTTGGCGATACGACATGAAGATCTCCTCCCATTGTAACCGACTCTATGTAATGCTATCCCTCTCCGGTGTCTATATAAACCGGAGAGTTTTAGTCCGTAGGACGAACAACAATCATACCATAGGCTAGATTCTAGGGTCTAGCCACTCCGATCTCGTGGTAGATCTACTCTTGTACTACCCATATCATCAATATTAATCAAGCAGGAGTAGGGTTTTACCTCCATCGAGAGGGCCCGAACCTGGGTAAAAACATCGTGTCCCTTGTCTCTTGTTACCATCCGCCTAGACGCACAGTTCGGGACCCCCTACCTGAGATCCCCGGTTTTGACACCGACATTGGTGCTTTCATTGAGAGTTCCTCTATGTTGTCGCCTTTAGGCCTGATGGCTTCTTCACTCGACAATCGCGATACGGTCCGGGATGAGACTTTTCTCCCCGGACAGATCTTCGTATTCGGCAGCTTCGCACTGTGGGCCGACTCGTTCGGCCATCTGGAGCAGATCGAAAGCTACGCCCCTGGCTGTCAGGTCAGGTTTGAAAGCTTAAACTACACGGCCAACACCCGCGGAGACTTGATCTTCGACGGATTCGAGCCACGACCAGGCGCGCCGCACTGTCTCGATGGGCATGATCTAGCTCTGCCGCCGGACAGCGACCAGAGCGCCGCTCAGGTGTTCACTCCGACCATTAGTTCGGAGCTGACTACGCTAGCCAGGGACGGACGGTTGGACGCCGCCCCAGGAGCCGCAATCTCTGCAGCTATAGAGCTGAATACCAGCCAAGTCCTTTGCAAGGCCAGTAACTCCAAGGTGCCAGGCTCCGTTCCGGACTCTGAATATTCTGCACCCCTTTCGATCGAACCCGATCGGGCTCCAATCACGGAGTTCACCGCCGCGGACGTCTTTCAACACTCGCCCTTTGGCGATATCCTAAATTCGCTAAAGTACCTCTCTTTGTCGAAAGAACCCCGGTCGGACTACGGTCGAGGTGGTTGGGATGCGGACGACGAAGTTCGAAACCCACCCACCACCCACCTGATAGCCACTGTCGAACATATAACTGACATGCTCGATCTCGACTCCGAAGATATCGACAGTATGGATAAAGGAGACGATCAAGAACCAAAACCTATAGGGCTATGGAAAACCACCTCATCTTACGATGTATGCATGGTGGACACATACAACAGAAATGACAACGAGGACCAAAAGGATGCGGCCAGGGATCGCTCCCCCGAAAAACAATCAAAGCGGCGGCATAAGCGCAAGGCCAAGCTCCACCTCGACAAAGACCTAGCCATAGAGCAGGGTGACTCAATGGACGATGAACATGCCGTCGAGCATCCGTCCAAGCAGGGCGGACAATCCGAACAACCAATCCCCGGGAAAGATAATGGCCCGGACGACCTCACACCAGACAAATTGCTGGAACATCAGAACCTCCACCAAAGGCTCGTCGCCACTGCACGTAGCCTGAGAAAGCAGAAGCGGAGGCTCAAGACAGCGGAAGATGCACCCAGGATCAGATGGGGCAAAGTACTCAATACCGCACATAAGTACGGCAGTAGTCGCCACACAAAGAGCTATCCGAAGTGGAAGCTACTACCGGAATTTGACAAAGAGGCCATAAAGCCCCCATAGTCAAAAAATAAGGAAGCCACAAGGTCGGATAGACGACCCTACGATCAATCTTACGCATCAAAGGATGCCGCACTCAATATGGCGCGCGATCCGTCCAAGAATTCACATCAGAAAGCTGGCCCAACCAGATCCATCTATAGGCCAAGAAAGCAAGCTCCAATGAGTAATGCAACGCAAAAAATACCCGAACATCGCGGCACGCCTAAATACAGGGGCGCCGCACACCCCCTATGTTTTACCGATGAGGTGCTGGATCATGAATTCCCAGCCGGATTCAAGCCAGTAAACATAGAAGCATACGACGGAACAACAGACCCTGGAGTCTGGATCGAGGACTACATCCTCCACATACACATGGCCAGAGGAGATGACCTCCACGCCATAAAATACTTACCCCTTAAGCTCAAAGGGCCAGCCCGGCCCTTGGCTTAAAAGCCTTCTCGAAAACACCATGGGAAGTTGGGCAGTGCTTGAGGAGGCTTTCCGGGCAAATTTTCAAGGGACCTATGTCCGGCCCCCGGATGCAGATGATCTGAGTCATATAACTCAGCAGCCCGGAGAGTCAGCCCGGAAGCTCCGGAACAGATTCTTTATCAAAAAGAATCAGATAGTCGACTATCTGGATGCAAAGGCCCTAGCAGCTTTTAAACATAGTGTCTGAGATGAATGGCTCGCCAGACACCTCGGCCAAGAAAAGCCGCGAACAATGGCCATGTTAACAAGCCTCATGACCCGCTTCTGTGCAGGAGAGGATAGCTGGTTGGCAAGAAGAAGCACCAGCGACCCGAATACGTCCGAACCCAGAGATGGGAACGGGAAGCCGCGCCATAACAAAGAACCGTGCCGGATAAAGGACAACAGCCCGACGAGCATGGCAGTAAACGCCGGATTCAAAAGCTCTTGGCAAAATCAGAAAAAGCTGCCCCCCCAAAGAATAGGGACGAGCTGTCCAACCTCAACAAAATTTTGGACAAAATATGTCAAATCCACAGCACTCCGGGGAGACCTGCAAACCATACCCACAGAGATTGTTGGGTCTTTAAGCAGTCCGGCAAGCTCAACGCCGAACACAAGGGGCTCAACACACCAAGCGAAGATGACGATACACCCCACGAGCAGATCACCAGAGAACAAAAGAAGTTCCCACAAGAAGTCAAGACAGTAAATCTACTTCGTGTGACAAAAGGGAAGAATAGAACGGCACCTACAACGACACGCGCCGTACATCCAGCCCCGGAGGAGCAACCCCACTGGTTGTTACAACCAATCACCTTTGATCATCTGGATTACTCTAGAGGAGACCAGAACGCAGGTTGGACTGCCTTGGTCTTAAATCCAATCATTAATGGACTCCAATTTACAAACGTCCTTATGGACGGCGGCAGCGACTTGAACATGTTGTATCAGGACACAGTCCGCAAACTCGGGGTACACCCAGTCGCAATCCACCTCGGTAGCACTTCCTTTCAAGGAGTAACGCCAGGTTCGGATACCCCAAGTATGGGTTCCCTTACTTTAGAAGTCACGTTCGGATCACCCGACAACTTCCGAAGCGAAAAGCTAACATTCCACATCGCCCCATTCGTAAGTCGCTATAAAGCGCTACTGGGATGTGAAGCTTTCGCCCGCTTTAACGCAATACCACACTACGCATCCCTTACACTTAAAATGCCCGGTCCAAAGGGCATCATCTCATTACAAGGGAACATAAATTAACCCCCAAAGTATGGGCAGGGGTGCGGTTGCCTAGGCAGCCGCCCACAAATCCAGCCCTACTATCCCGGACACGCCTCGTCGAGTCCGGCGTCAACATGCTTAAATTACCGCATACCCTAGTGCAAAGGGGCTCCGTGTACTCACGCCCGGAGACAATACGGCCCAACTCTTGCTCCAACTATATTTTGTTTATTTCGATATAGATTTCTCGCACGCTTTTTTTACTAAGTTCCTCTCTTTCACAGACGAGCATCGTGCTACGCCCGTCCAGGATAAGGCACGACGGAGACACAGGCGCAGACGTGCAGCAGGGACCCGTTCCAAGGATTCTCTTCAGATTAAGACCCTGCGTAAACCTTTTTTACTGTCTCTTGTTGATAACATCCCCCGGTTTTCTCTATAGCCGAGGAGGAGGCTGGCGTCTTGGCATGTGGCCACGTCAGAATTTTTTTGCACGTACCTGGACACTAGGGGCTTTTTCACCAAGGGCTCTATTTCGGCCCGTCTTCATAAAGACCGAACACCTTAGGGAGTGTTCGACGTCGCGAGTTTGGCCCTATATGCACCAGCTCCGAATCATGTCTTTGGTCAAATGTTGGGTTTGCCCGGCTCCTGTGTTTTGCTGCCTTACGTTCCGTTATATCGGCTAACGCGGCACCAGGAGAACTACTGCGATTGTGCCCCAGTTCGGCCGGGTGAGCACCTCAGTAGAGAAAGCCGAAAACTGACTGTCATGATATAGCGAGAGACTGGTCAACCACTTGATGACTTTCAGAATCTTTAGGATTCCCCCGCATTAATGAAGGGCCACTTCTCGGTCAGGCACACTCGCGCCCCGAATTCGGGAGAGCGCGGTGCCGCTAGGGGCTATTCAGTAGTCCCACTGTCAAACTCCTATGGCTAAGTGAAAGTGATAAAGCATTATAGTCCGGTTGCCTAGTTCGCCGTGCTACCACCTCCTTTATAGGACCAAGACGTTGGATTAAGTGTGAACAGACGCCTTTTTGCAAACACCCCCGCATTCTATGCGTGGGGGCTGAAGCCAACGATTGCCATCTTTCAGTTTACATACAAATATATACATTAAACGGCCGCACAGGAGGTATCATGATTCTTGCAAAGCACAAGTATAAAAAAGCTTTTTTCATAAAAACACAATTCGTCTTACAAATAGTATAAGCTATTCGAACACCGCACCCTTCGAGCACTGTGACTCTACTATACGAGCACCAGGAAAAACTTCCTCAAAATAGTGCTTGGCAGGTACTCGGCTTTTGTCCGAATCTTGGGACGCAACAATACCGGCCTTCATATATCCAGTATGTCTTGACACGGGAAAGAGCCATTTGTGCGCCCTCTATGCACGCCGACCTCTTCATTGCATCAGCATGCGGCACCGAACCAAGAAATTGATGCACCAAGCCAAAATAGCTCTTCGGCTCCGGCTTCTCCGGCCACAGACGACTCACAACAAATTTCATGGCGAGTCCGGATAATCTGTTCAGCTCCGCCCAGGCGGCTAAATGGTCGGAGACTGACAGTGGGTGCTCTAGATTGTGGTACTGCGACCAAAAAAGCTCTTCCAATTTATGGTCACCTCGGCTACGGAAGTGTTCGGTCGCGTCCGCCGCACTTGCGGCCAAATCCAGATAAGCGTTGTCCGAACTCCACTGCCGGTCTAATGGAGCATACTTAGGGTCTCCAAACTTCATCCGTAGCATATAAGGCTTTCCAGCCGTGATATCTCCGGCCTGACGCAGCTCCTCCTTCATCGCTCTCATGGCAGAGCGAGTATCCTTGGCTTCGGCCGTGATCTTTTCAAAATCTTTCTGAGCCGCCCTACCTTCTTGCTCAAGAAATCTACAGCGGTCGGTAGCATCCCTCAATTCTATGGCCATCTCGGCCATTTCCTTCTTGCTCTGGCAGTGAGCAGCCTGTTCGGTTTTTAGCTCTTCAGCCGCTTTAACGGCAGCCGCATCACTTTTCCTTGCTTGCTCCTTGGCTCGGGCAAGTTCCGCCCAAAGGTTCTCCACGGTAGCAGCACCATCTACATCAAGTATATATATAAGGCCCGAGCATCAAGCTCCTATTACTGGGTGTCTTTTGAACATACCTTGAGCCTCGTCTAGCCGCTTATTTACAAGCGCGATGTCGGCATCGTCCACGTCAAGTTGCCGCTTTAGTTCGGCAGATTCACCAGTCCGGCTAGCCACCGAGCGCCTCGCCACCTTCATGGAATAAGCGACATATTATACCTGGGATTATGATCCTCTGTGCGCCGTCATTCATGACGACGCACAGAGTCTCAGGGGCTACCATTCATACAGGGTACATTTAAGATGCGGCTCTACCAAAAGGTACACCTTTTTACATACCTCAAAGCCTATTAGTAAACTCCTGGCAGCTTCATACAATCCGCTTTCTGCGGATGAAATCCTTCCAATCACCATATCCATCAACATACGGTGTTCTTCTGAGATGGACGCCCTACCAAGCAGATCCTTCAGCACCTCCGCCGGCGCGCAAGAGGGTGCCGGACTAGTCTGACGACCTTTCCCAGGGTCCGGATTTGAAAAGGCCCTCTGGGACGATACCGCAGGGTCGCCAGCCTCGTAGGACGGGGGAACAAGGGGAGGCGTTTCGCTCTCTATCATCTCTGGACGAAGATCCCCTGAAGATGAGCTCTGCTGAGAAGGGTTGAGATCCGAACTGCGAGATAATGCTTTGGTTATTTTTCCTCAGGAATAAAACATGAATGTGATTCATTATGGAACCCCTCCCCTCACTTACGTCTCGGGGGAGAGCGGGTCCCCTTTAGGGGGCGATTCGGCTAAAGTCTCCACCTGTGCCGAACCCTCTGACGAAGATTTCTTTCCCCGTTTTGTGGTTATCACCTCCGGGTCTTCAAAGGCAGTCCTTTTCTTTCCCTGGTCGGGAGAATTTCCAATTCTTCCCTTCCTGACGGCCTCCTTCGTGGAGGCGGTAGCTCCTTGGTCCCCCCCCCTTCTCCCTCCACCAACTGCGCAGCCTCCAGCATCCTGGTCAGCATAGGATTCGGCATGGTCTCGGGCAAGGGGGCTAGACACCTGATAAGCTTAGCCTTTGCTATCCACTCCTGTTCAAAGGGCAACTCTGCTAAAGGGTAGATTTGATAAAAATATGGATGGTGTGTGCAAATATGGAGCTACTTACTTTAGCATCTGGGCGGTTGCAGCTCAGACCAACGTCCTCGGACAGATCCGGACACCTTGCTTGTGATCCGAAGAACAATTTGTACATCTCCATGGGCGTCATTCCCATGAAGTGTTGTAGGACCCGTGGTCCCTCAGGATTGAATTCCCATAGGCGGAGAGGTCGACGTTTGCAGGGCAGTGTGCGGCGAATCACCATGACTTGCGCCACCACAGTCATATTGATATCTCTTTCTAGGAGATCTCGAATACGGCCCTGCAGCAAGGGCACGTCTTTCGACGGCCCCCAGATAAGTCCTTCATTAACCCATGATGCCAGCCGTGGTGGGGGACCCGAGCGAAAAGTAGGCGGTGCCACCCATGTGGTGCCCCTAGGGGCTATGATGCAAAACCAGTCCCGTTGCCATAAGCCGAGCTCCTCTTGAAAAGAGCCTTCGGGCCATGGAGCGTCGGCCATCTTGCTTATTATAGCTCCTCCGCACTCAGCGTGCTGCCCCTCGATCATCTTCGGTTCCACCTTAAAGGTTTTTAGCCACAATCCGAAGTGAGGAGTGATATGGAGGAAGGCCTCACACACGACAATGAATGATGAGATTTGGAGGATGGACTCCGGAGCTAAGTCGTGGAACTCCAGCCCGTAATAAAACATGAGCCCCCTCACGAAGGGATCAATTGGGAAGCTTAGCCCCCGAAGGAAGTGAGATGCGAACACCATGCTCTCACCGGGCTGGGTAGTGGGGATGGCCTGCCCTTGAGCAGGCAGCCTATGCGAGATTTCGCCGGTTAGGTACCTGGCATCTCTCAGCTTTCGCACATCTTCTTCCGTAACGGAGGAAGGCATCCACCGGCCTTCAAGGACAGAGCCGGACATCGTCGAAGGTCTGAAGCGCCTAAAACTGGAGCTTTGGGTGTTGGAACTCGAAGCAAGGGGGCGGATTCGATTGGGTTGAAAAGAAGGGAGCCGAGCCTTGGTCCCTTTATAAAGGAGTTGAATACCAAGAGCCCTCCCCGTAACCGTTTGAGACTCGCTTTCAATTAGGGAGTCATGCCAAAGGCACGGTTGGGTTACCCACACCCGTATTGATGAGAATCCCAGAATAAGGGGACACGATATCTGCTTTGACAAGACGTGCCAAGGAAATCGCCTCGCTGAACGTGCTGAGGTGGAACAATGAAATAAATAAAGAGCCTGGCTATGGCATTATGTCATGTCATGGAATACGTCAGCAGATCCGATTAATACAAATATTATTCTCTCTACGAAGGAATGTGGAACTTATTTTGCAGAGCCGGACACTACCCTGGTGTTCAACATCTTCTATGAAATATTCGGAGGAGGAACCCGCCTTGCAATGCCGAAGACAACTTGCACGCCGGACTCGTCGTCATTGAAGCCTGGTTCAGGGGCTACTGAGGGAGTCCTGGATTAGGGGATGTTCGGATGGCCGGACTATGACCTTTGGTCGTACTCCCGGACTATGAAGATACAAGATTGAAGACTCCGTCCCGTGTCCGGATGGGACTTTCCTTGGCGTGGAAGGCAAGCTTGGCGATACGACATGAAGATCTCCTCCCATTGTAACCGACTCTGTGTAACCCTAGCCCTCTCCGGTGTCTATATAAACCGGAGAGTTTTAGTCCGTAGGACGAACAATCATACCATAGGCTAGATTCTAGGGTTTAGCCACTCCGATCTCGTGGTAGATCTACTCTTGTACTACCCATATCATCAATATTAATCAAGCAGGAGTAGGGTTCTACCTCCATCGAGAGGGCCCTAACCTGGGTAAAAACATCGTGTCCCTTGTCTCCTGTTACCATCCGCCTAGACACACAGTTCGGGACCCCCTACCCGAGATCCGCCGGTTTTGACACCGACAAGCACCCTGACCCTCGCAAACATAATATTATTGGCACTAAATGGATATATCGGAACAAGCAAGATGAGCATGGTCAAGTCGTCAGAAACAAAGCACGTCTTGTGGCTCAAGGATATACTCAAGTTGAAGGAATTGACTTCGATGAAACATTTGCTCCTGTAGCTAGGCTTGAAGCTATTCGCATACTGCTAGCCTATGCTAATCACCACAACATCTTACTATATCAAATGGATGTGAAGAGTGCCTTCCTCAATGGCAAGATTGAAGAAGAAGTGTATGTTGCTCAACCACCTGGCTTTGAAGATCCAAAACATCCTGATATGGTGTACAAACTAAACAAAGCACTGTATGGCCTCAAACAAGCTCCTCGCGCTTGGTATGATACAATCAAAGACTTCCTGAAGAGCAAAGGCTTCAAACCTGGATCCCTCGATCCCACACTCTTCACGAAGACATATGATGGTGAACTTTTTGTATGCCAAATATATGTGGATGACATAATCTTCGGCTGCACCAACCAGAAGTATAGTGATGAGTCTGGATACATGATGCAAGAGCAATATCAGATCTCCATGATGGGTGAGCTGAAGTTCTTCCTTGGTCTTCAAATTCGTCAGCAAAGAAATGGCATCTTCATATCTCAAGAAAAATATCTCAAAGGCTGTCTGAAGAAGTTCGGCATGCAAGATTGCAAAGGTTACACGACGCCAATGCCAGCCAAACATCATCTTGGTCCCGATGACAATGGTAAAGAGTTCGATCAAAAGGTATACCGCTCCATGATTGGTTCTTTACTTTACCTATGTGCATCTAGGCCAGATATTATGCTTAGTGTTTGCATGTGTGCTCGATTCCAAGCGGCACCAAAGGAATCGCATCACTTAGCTGTGAAGCGAATTATTAGATATTTGGCTTACACCCCAACACTCGGATTATGGTATCCAAAGGGCTCAAAATTTGATCTGGTTGGATTCTCGGATGCTGATTATGCTGGTGACAAGGTGGATCGCAAGTCTACATCAGGAACATGTCACTTTCTGGGACGATCACTTGTCTGTTGGTCTTCAAAGAAGCAAAACTGTGTATCACTCTCAACTGCTGAATCTGAATACATTGCTGCTGGATCTTGTTGTGCTCAGCTTTTGTGGATGAAGCAAACTCTCAAGGACTATGGCATCAATCTGAAACAAGTACCTCTCTTCTGCGACAATGAAAGCGCCATCAAGATTGCCAACAATCCAGTTCAGCACTCGAAGACAAAGCACATTGAAATTCGTCATCACTTTCTCAGAGATCATGTCATCAATAAAGATATTGACATCATTCACGTCAACACTGAAGAGCAACTGGTAGATATCTTCACAAAGCCCTTGGATGAGAAAAGGTTTTGCAAGTTACGGTGTGAGCTAAATATCTTGGAATCCTCAAATGTCCTGTGATCAGGCACACATCCTAACACTTATGCATGTTGATGACTTAGATGTGCAACACACGAAGTAAAGTATATCTTCAATCAATGAAGACTTACATTCTGAGTGTGAATACATTAACGTGGAATTTGACTTCGGAGCGCCACGATAATTGTGCGCCGTGTCTGGGTCTAATACTTCCTATACGGTGGGTAAGGCCACCACCAAATTTCTTGGTTTGAAGTGTTTCGCTCATGGCGTTATTGTTGAATATCTTCGCATTTGATTTGACTTCAAAATTTCAACTAATCTTCATGATTTACTTCACTAGGTTGATTTGATTGCGTTCTCATATATATATATATATATATATATATATATATATATATATATATATATATATATATATATATATATATACTAGTATTCTGTCCTCTACAGCATTCACTTATAGCTATGTCTTCATTGTTGAATCTTTTGAACTAAGTGAATGTGATCGGACCCTAATCTCTCTATGCTTACTGTCTCAAACTCTATCTGTCCAAATCATATGCATTCTATTGAAACTGTCGAATGTCTTCTCTGCATCCTTGTCAGCAGAAGACACAGAGACAAACATTAAGTCTGTTAAATGATTCATCCTTATTGATTGAAATCTGGAGAAGCCGGAATGACGATCCGACAAACTTGGCGGGCGTGGGAACGTGGGACAACTCTGAGTATGTTGCATGCTTGCCACGTGTCCCTCAGATGTGAACAGGCAGGGCACCTGCGTAATTGCACTGTGCGGCACACCTTCTTATAAATACGTGCCCCCTGCGGTCAAGAAAACCTTCTTCCACCTCTCCACCTCGTCAAAACCCTAGCGCCACCACTAGCTCTCGACGACGCCGGCGACGAAGCGCTTAGCTGCCGCGACTTCTCCAACGCCGTCCTCACGCGGGCCGCGGGCATCGTCCTCTCCATCGCTGCCGTAGGTGTCCTCCGTCACCAAGTTAGGGCATGGTGGATTGAACTGCTCAGTCTCCTATTCATCCCATCTAGCAGTTCATCGTGTGGTAAATATAACTCTAATTTTTACCATCTTTTTGATCCTCAATGATTCATCCAATTTACCAAAATTGGTTTCTGTCTATATAAAGTTAGATCTATTCTGTCTGCATCTCATACTGCCTAGTATATTCACTTAAGCTTCATATCTAGTTAGATTCCTCACTTGTACTTATTCACGGATTCGTACAAATCTGGAACCGACTCTCAACATATAAGTGAATGTCTTCGCAACATGAGGTCAATGTCTTCAAACTGATTTATCTTCAAAATCTTCTAAGAATGCATATGACCTCTTCCCCTTCCCTCGCATCTCTAATGCTGTCACAGGTACATGTCCGTGGGAGAATCCCTAGGTTCTCATAGTCTGCATTCGTTTGCAGAATTCTTACAGCAACACATTGAATCTCCCGAAGCCAGTTCCTGTCTGACCAGCAAGCGAAAGCCTTTGAAGCCTTTGAACATATTGAAACCATTCAGTTTGAAGTTCATGGCTACGGAGAAATCTATAAGGAAGGGTGGCAGACAGCGTCGAGGGGGAACATCAAAGGATCTGCCTGATGATCTTGCAGAACTTTACAAGACAGATCCTGAAGAGGATTATAATCAGCGCAAGACACGAATCCAATGGATTCGACGCTATTGGGCTAAAAAATGGTTCAAGTACAAGTTCGTGACCCAGGAGTACGCTGAGAAGAATGCTATCAAGAGTCCTTGGGGTGATATTCTCTATCGAGGCCTTCCCCCCAAGAACAAAGCTGAAGCCATTGCACAAGAATTCTATCCTTGTATGGTCCATGGACCACAGCCTGAAGATGCCGACCCATCATCATTGCTCTGGTGTCGTGACGATAATATCTTCAAGTGCAACTTCCAGTATGCAAAGGCATCGGCAAAGGAAAACAAGAAGTCATGGGGATTAGACTTCAATCCTGGTCCCTCTACTCCCCATGATGATGGCACACGTGAAGCGGAAGAAAATAGAATCGGCCCCTTTTCGAACCTTGATGGCCTCATCTCTTACATCTTGGTACAAGGTGCCAAAGTGGGTCATTCTGATAAGGATGCTGATACTGATGAATCCCCAGCTCCTCCTCCAAGGCCGCAGAAGCCAAAGAAAATTAAGGCTTCAACATCAGCTACACCTCCAAAAGCTTCTCGTGTGAAGCCACTGGCCACTGCACCTCCTGAAGACAGTGTGTAGTCTGAAGATCTTTCACGCATCTCCAAGAAGACGGAGCAGAAAAAGAAAATCATCAAGAGTACTGATCAGACATTGACTCCAGCTGCCATTCTGCGTGAAGAGCACATCGATTTGTCCAGCGATGACGATCTTGTAGATGATGCTCTTGAGCAACTGATCAAGAGCAAGGAAGAAGCTGAGATCTTCAACAACTTGCCTCTATTTGATGTGGCAATCATCCATAACTTCATTGATGTGTGGTTTGACACACCAAATCTCAGCTTTGATGACTTGCAACTTCCCATTGGCCTCAGCGTCGCCTTCAATGGCGCCATTGCTTCTGAGCTAGCTATTGCTCAGCGCATCGTCGAACTGAAGCACAAGATTGACTATGAAAAGGCTCAGTTCAAGAAGCATGTGGCCAAGCTCAGGGTGCAAGATGTCAAGAACTTCAAGATCATGCTTCACGAGCTCAAAGAGGCGTTTCACAAGAAGCGTGAAGAAGCTAGAGGCTCTCGTGAGCGCATGAAAAATCTGGCTGACAAGTGTGTGCTTGCCTACAATGAGGCTGAGAAGCGCAAGGCTCTTGGTCGTCCTGGCATCGACCCCAGGATGGCTGCAAAGAAGAAGAAGCTACCAACTGTCCAACCTGCACCTTCAAGGCAAGATGAACCTCGCATTGTCTTCCCAAACAGCATGACTGGCTCGAAGCCAAAAGTCACATCAACCGCTTCAGAACAGAAGAAGACGAGGGCTGCAGAGGCTGAAGCCAGAAAAAGGAAAACCTCAGAAGCCTCTGATGCTGCTCCCTCCAAGAAGAAGCTCAAGACCAAGAAAAATCGGGCTGCTCCCACAGAGCCCCTTGTTGTTGAACCCATCTCAGTGGTTCGTCCTGCATCTGCAACCCAAGAACTACGAATGACTGTTCATGAGCCTGCTTCCACAGAGGCTCCTGAAGCTGAAGAGATTCCAGCAGTTGATCCCATCACTGCTGAAGACATTGGTCACCATGACAATGTTGAAGATGATGAAGTTCTTCCTCAAATTGAATACAATGTGGTATCATCGCCTGTTCTTACGAACAACGAAATCATCAGCATTGGTCGTCCTCTGACGCCAATTGCTCAGGATGCTTCATGGGCTGATCGCCCGCAACAACAAGACTCCCCCAGTACTCCCCAACAACAAGCCACACCATATGTGCAAGTTGAAGAGGATGAGGACCTGCCTACTCCATCTCCCAAGGCGTCGCCTGTCCTACAAAGGCTTCGCAAAGGACCAAGGCCTCAAGTCCCTCTTCTGAGCGTTCCAGAAGGAGAAGTGCACCATCAACCTGTTGCACGTCAAGTGTTTTCAGAAGCCACTCCTGCTGTGAATGTCTCCGTGTCCGAAGCACCAGTTGCTGAAGACAATCCGGCTGCATCAGCCGATGATGAACATCAATAAGAACGTGTCCCTACTCCCCCTATTCCTGAAGAAGTTCTTCATGAAGTGAACGTGTCTATGCCTGACCCTCCAGCTCATCAAGTGGAGGTTGAAAACCTTGAGGCTGCCACCACCAACACCAATGAAGCCTATGACATAGTCATGGCTGAAGCTAATGTGGAGCCTGTCCCCAGCACCGTACCAGAAGTCAATGCTGAAAATGCTCCTGAAGCTTCTGTTGTGCAGCCCAAAGTCACTGTTGCTGCCACTGCTCCTGTTCCGCCACCAAGGCCCTATACAATTGAGCAAGCATACAACCATGGCGAGCTAATCACAGTAAGATGGCCCGTTCTGGTCCCTCCGCCTAATGTCTCTGGTCCTCAGTTTGACTATCACATTGAGCATAGGCCTCAGGTCCAGAAGCCAAAGCCAAGACTGCCAAGGTTTCCAGGTACTGCCACATCTATCGGGTCCTTCAATGCAAATGGCTTCAAAATCCACAACACATTCTTTGACAGCTCAAAGAACCCCTACACAAGGCCAAGAATATCATCAGATCATTTCTGGAGTCATCAGCAAAGAAGCTATTACTCATGTGTTCTGTATGATCAAGGGCGCATTTTCCCTCATATGCACCTCGACAGTGAAGCCATTGCTGGACTGCCATGCTTAGAAGAAGCACTAGACTGCTTTCGTGATGCTGGTCTGCTCAGCTTTGTGATAGACAAAGAACATTGGAATGAAGAACTTTTGCTTCAATTCTATGCTACGCTCCACATTCGCGGATATAACAGAGATACAAAGACATGGGTTCTCGAGTGGATGATAGGAAATGTTCATCATGAAGCCAAAGCTCTTGACATCATTGAGCTTACAGGCCTATCCACTCCCGGAGAGCTATATGAACCTGGTTGTCAAAACCACCGCAATGCACTAGAGAGCATCTTCCATAAGCCAGAACCAAACATGAGCCAGATGTTGAGCATGATGAAGCCTTTGCCTCATGACGCTGAATACCCAAAGGAGTTCTTTGTTGATGACCTTGAGTATCTGCCATGCACCATATATCACATCATAAGGCAGACTCTATGGCCTATCAAAGGACATTCATCAGCTGCAAAACTTGAAGGATCCATGAAGACATTGGTCTTTTACATCCTCAATGGCATCAGCTTCAATGCACAAGATTTCTTCATCAGGCAACTGGCTGCATCTGGATCTGACCTTTTTGGCCTGAAATTCTATGCTCCATGGGTTATGCGCCTCATCAAGCAACACTCTGCTGTCAACTATCAGCCCTCTGCTCGCAATCATGTGATCTTTCTACCAGAGGTTGATATGTTAGTTGAAGCCATATACCCTGAGCCTGCGAAGAAGCCTCTTTGTCTTCAAAATGCTAAACATCAAAGCTTCACTCAGCCTATGGAAGGAGTCCAAGCTATCACGCGTGTCTATCCAATGGCTGGAAACACTCGTCTACCTCATCGTGCGCCAACTGAAGCTACTAAGAGTACAATTGCTCAAAGGCCTCGAAAGCGCTCTCGGGTCCTAAATGACCGAGAACTTCTTGTGGCCCTGCATCAGAAACAAGATAAGCATCATTTTTGGCTCAAGCGTCAGATGCAAAGCCTCTTGGTGGATGTAAATCGCATTCGAAACCTTGCCACCAAGAATGCATTTGTCACTCACGAAACTTGTCGGCGATCATGGAAGAGTTTGACCCTGCTCAGTGCTGAAGCAGATCTTCAAGACGATGGCTTCACTGAAAGATTCAAGTTTGACTCCACTCCTCCACGGAATACTGTCCTACGAAGAACTCCATCTCTTGAAGACTCTGACTATTCTTCCTCCGCGGCAACTGTGCATGCCAATATGATCGATGATGAAGATGATGCAACTTCACCGCCCCCTACTTCTGCACGCATCGACACTGCACCAAGTTCGTCTGCACCGCCAAACAACAACGACAACCCTACTGCTTCACCTACTCCTCATGAGGACGAGTAGATGCTCTATGTCTTCAAACCTTTTTGCTCATTACTGACAAAAGGGGGAGAAGCATATGAGTTGATAGTCTTCAAGCGGGTTCATAAGGGCGGTTGCTTTATATTTTTGCCTAGTGCTTACAACTCTTGCTCTTTGATACACTTCGTTCTTTGAGTTGTAACACTTAAACTTGATGGTCGTCTGCTACTTATTTGCGTTTCCACGTGCGATGATAACTTCCGCACTTAGATCATTCTGCAGACGTCCATTTTTTATTATGCATGTCATTCTCTTAGTTATATCATTTCATGCATGATGAATTATCTTCATAAGTTGAAGAGGATCTCCACAAGTACAACCTGCCATGTGCATTTGCATTCCAAAAGCAAATTATTTATATGCACATCTTCAGGGGGAGCCCTTGCCACTTATGAAGACAATATGCTATCCTTTACAATTTCACATACTTCTTTCCCGTTGAAAACTTCAACCAGTTTGTCATCAATCACCAAAAAGGGGGAGATTGTAAGTGCATCTAGTGCCACCCCTCGTTGGTTTTGGAGTATTGACGACAAAGTTGGTTGAGGGACTAATGCTTTTGGGAGAATTGCAGGATAACGCAGGAAGTGTCCCTCATTGATTCGGTTTACCTACCGGAGATGACCCCTAAAAATGTATGAAGACATTGAAGACAATGGTGGTGTGTGAAGATATTCACACTAAAGACTATGACATGAGAAGACATTGAGTGAAGACTATGGAGCGCGAAGACTGAGTTGTTTCGTTGTTTCCTTTTCTTCTTTGTTGAGTCATAGGAACCACCGTACTGTTAAGTGGGGTCCAAGTGAACAAAGTCAGAGTGACTGAAGTGATGCTCAACCAAATCCTATGTCTTCGAGCGAAGACAATGAGTGCAAATCTTATCCAGAGCTGGATGAGTCAGCTTTGCTTGTAGCCCAAGTAAAGTTGTCGTGTGTGTTTGAAATCTGACCGTTGGAACACGTGTCAGTTCCTTAGTGACCCAGGGTCATTTCAGACATATCAGGTCGGGTTGCCTTGTGGCTATAAATAGCCCACCCCCTACACCATAAATTGGTGGCTACTCAGAGTTAGTTTACGGCTTTTGTCGTTTTGCGAGCAACCCACCTCGAAGCCTTTGAGAGAGAAATCCTTGCGAGGACAAAGCCCAAACACCCAGAGCCAAAGAGTGTTAGGCATCACTGAAGTCTTTCTGTCTGTGTGACTTGAAGACTTATTACACTTGAGGACTGTGTATCCTTCAGCCGGTTAGGCGTCGCGTTCTGAGCATCCAAGAGTCATTGTGGATTGCCGGTGAACGAAGTTTGTGAAGGTTCAGAAGTCTACCTTTAAGACTTACCAGAGTGATTGGGCGAGGACTGTGTGTCCTTAGCTTAAGGGGAATAAGGTGAAGACACGGTCTTCTGAGTTGAATCTCAGCCTCCCTAACCAAATGTACAGTTGTCACAGCAACTGGAACTGGTCCAACAAATCCTGTATCTTCAACAAGTGACTGGTTCTATCCCTTCCCTCCTTTACTTTGAGTTTGTCTTCGTGAAGTCATTGCTTATTTGTCTTATCTATTTGACTTCATTCCTTGATTACTATCGTTGATTGGCTTCATACTATCCTCCATCCTGATCCTTACTACCTAGCTGCTATTAGTCTTTGTACGTTCACATTATTGCATACTTGACTATGGCTTGCTTGTTGTAGTTTATCTTCCGCTGCATATCAATTAGGTCATTTCTATTGTTTGTCTTCAAAACTTCCATGTTTTGAAGACTTTGATAAAAATCGCCTATTCACCCCCCCCCCCCTC
>NC_041385.1:142926876-142938630 GCF_002162155.2 Triticum dicoccoides
CCCCCCCCTCTAGTCGATAACTAGCGCTTTCAGATTCAATATTTTCAAGATAAACTTTATAAAGATAACCAAGTGCACTCATCTTCATCTCTTTGTTATTTTCTTTTATATACCAAACTAGTGAACAAGAAAATGCAAGATCTAAAGAAGATACCTTCAAGCACTCACCACCCCGGCAACAGCGCTAGAAATAGCTTGATGACTACTACACAACTTCTGTTTTGTGGACTTTATTGGGCCTCCAATCGTAGAGTTTTGTAGGACAGTAGCAAATTTCCCTCCAGTGGATGACCTAAAGTTTATCAATCCGTGGAGGTGTAGGATGAAAGTGTAGTCTCTCAAACAAGATTGCAATCAAATACAAGTGGTCTCTTGTATCCCCAACACAACAAATACAGTTGTCAAATTTTAAAGGTGCACTAGTTAGAGATGATGATAGATGTGTAATATGGATGGTGAAATAGCCTTTTGTAATCTGAATAAATACGGACATCAAGGTAACGAGTAACAAAAGTAAATGAAAACGATGTTTCAACACTTGAAAACAAGACATAGGGTTCATACTTTCACTAGTGTCAACTTTCAACATCATTAACATAGTTAAATATCATGATAAACCCTCAACAAGCTTTTTTTTCACCAGAGAAAGTAGGATGAATCGTGTAGGTGCACTTAGTAGCAAACCACCCCAAAGTCATCTTCCCAATCTTAATCTATTGAACCACCTCAATGTCTCACGGATAGCCACATAAATTGTATTATAACAACACCATATGGTACTTATCATTCTAACCTTATTATATGCTTAGAGTACCCCCAGTGTCACCATCTGCAATTTATACCGAACATGCATCATGTAATCTCAAATCCAAAAGATTCAATCCAACATTTACATGGCAAATGTAGGGATAAAAAACATGTACAATTTTATAATAATACGTGGCAATTTGGTTTGATGAAACATTTTTGCATTTTGGTTTGATGACCCATTGCAATTTTAGGACATGTCCACGTCCCAAATATAACTACAATTGCCATGTCCCATCTACATTTTTATAGGGAGCAAAACCCTATAGTTGCTATCCGTTAAAAACCCCATTTTTTTCTCACTTTTTTGCCATGTGCAAATGAAATTGTTGGGCAATTCATATGGTACCATGACAACATTTTTTGCCAATGCACAAATATTCGTGGTAAAAAACAGTATTTTGACCATTGAAAATTTAGTAATTGACCATGGCTAATTTTAATAATGACTATAGCAATTTTAGTTTATAGACCATGGCAATTTTTTAGTATTTTCTTGATCATGGCAAATTTAGTAATTGACCATGACAAATTTTAGCAATTGGCCATGCAATTTTTTTGGGGTGGATCATGTTAAATTTATTGATTGACCATGGTAAATTTAGTTTCTGGATCATGGCCATTTTCGTAATTGGCCATGGAAAATTTAGTTTATACACCATTGGAAAATTAATTTATGTATCATGGAAAATTTAGTTTATTGCTCATGGCAAAATTGTTCTTCTCGTGACAATACTCACTTTTTTAACTCGGTCAATTTAAGTTGATGTTTTTCTTACTTTTGAGCATCATGGAAATTGGTTCGTCTGTAACTTGGTAATTTTACGTCAATTTTGCCATCAAGGTGGCAAAAGTGACACTAAATTTTGCCATAATCATACACTTTGGTACTTTTTATATTTATTGTTTCCTTCAACCATCACGACAAGCATCACGTGTGCAGCATTGCAAATTTACACCACTTTTTGGCCACTACTGCAAACTTATATTTTTTTGCCATTAATGCGTGTTTTTTAGGAGCGTCGCAAATTTCTTTCCTTTTGCAACATGGCAAAATTACTATTCTTGTGATCATGGCAAATTTAGTTTATGGTCATGGTAGATTTATTTTCATGCATCATGTCATTTTTAGTGTATGGACAGTGCCAAATTTTAGTTACCACAGCAAAAAAAGTGGACCACTTCCAAAAATTAATTTAAACCATGGCAAAGTTATTTTCTGTAACACAACATTTTTATATTTCTTGTTGGACCACGGAAAATGCTTATCCATTTTTAATGCATCTTTTTGTCTGGATCCATTTGAACATGATGGTAGTCTTGTTATTTTATCTTATGGCGATTTTGATTTATTTTTGTTTTAATATTTCACGTTCAAATAACAGTCTGGCTTGCTACTTGTAGCAAGAAACTCGACGTAGTTCAGATTCACGTTCAAACAAAAATAAAGCTGGGCCTCTTTTTTGTCCCAATTGTATCCACTGCGTGCCGTTTTCAACAGCCTGAAAGAGTGTCAAAAAGAGTGGTGCTACATGAACAACAAAAAATGCACGATCCTTGCATGACATTTCACGTGAGCTGTTGATTTCCATCTTAGTTTCAATCTGCATGGTCCATATTGGTGTTTGTGCAAGGATCGTGTAGGAAAGTACCATTTGCACATCATTTTTGCGTCAAAACCGAAATGAAGGCCTGAGGGGCATTCGTGCTCGGGTCATTCCACATTGTTTCTCCTTCGGTTCCCCCTCATAGTGGGACGATTCATTTGTTACAATTTTTTCCATATATCTGACGTTCTCTCAACACTAGGGTCCTCATAATATTGTTGAGACATCTAGAAAAAGATTGTAGCTTTGTATCCTATCATCGGGTGCCGAAATGGGTAGCTCATATAGGATACGGAGATGGATTGTCCATGTGCAATTATACATGACCATGGGCAGCCCGGCCCAGACGGCCCGACCTGACCTGGCCCAAAAAGCCCGACCTAGCCCGGCCCGACCTTGTCCACGGACCGGGCTTGGGTCTAGATTTTAAGCCCAAAGGTCGGGCTCGAGCCCACCATATTAGCAATCTAACGAAGAGGCCCGGCTCGAGGCCCGGCAGGCTTTTACACTGTTGGACCAGGCTTGGGCCTGATTTTTAGGCCTGCGCCTGGGCCGGGCTAGGCCCAGACCTGAGTTTTCTGCATCGGGCTGGTTAGGCCCGGCCCAGCCCGAGGGATGGCCAGGTGTGCAGTACACACTGGGAGCACAGCACAGCACGGGGGTACCCCTGGTCTGATCTGATCCGATCCGATCCGGTTCGATGTGATGATCCTCGTCGACGTCGACGTCGACGCGGCGCATTATCGCCGTCCTGCAAATCTAGCAGCGGCAGCAGAGCAGAGGGGACAAGGAGGATGCAGAACCACATTTAACGGCCGCAGAGAACGAAGTTGCTGCCCCCTCCAATGGCTTTCGTTCACCGAGAGCAAAAACAAAGGGTCTGTCTATACCACATCTAGATGTGAGATAATATCTCACATCTAACATGACATTAACATGACATGACTCCCTTGTTCGTTTCCTTCCGACTGTGTCGTTGCCTTTGCCGTTGGTTGTCTCGTTGTTTGTCCAACCCAGAACACGCTGCCACACCCAGCCCCGTTCCAGACGTGTTTACACAGTCCTTGTCATTGTTGCTGGGCCATGAAACTGTTGTTGGGCCTCTAGGGTTATATTTGTTTTGCTTTTTTGTTCAAAAGAGCTGCATCGACAGATCTAGGCATCACAAAGAAAAAGTTTGCTTGTATCCTTTCGTAGTTGTTGGTCACATTATTCCTTCCCCTGCTTTTCTTTCTTTCTTTCTTGTCCTTGTCCCTGTGTGTCACACGATCTAGAGCAGCAATCGCTTGCTTTGCTCAGTCCTTGGCTGGTCCTTCTCTAGGTTTTGGAATGATGCATGGACGGATGAAGCTTGTATATCTGTGCATATACAAGAAACAAAACAGATAGTGAGATGTTTGCTCGCAGTGCATGCATGCACCGCTAGCTAGCTTTCATGTACCGCGCGGTTCAGCAGAAAATTTTGAAACATTCTATATACCGATGTGACAAATGGATGGATGATAGTGTCTCGACAATCGTATACGATAAACATGAGTTATATAAAAGCAAATAAAAAATTATGAATAACACTTCAGTACAGCATGCAGGTCTAGTAGGACAATCATACCAAAGTTCAGTACATCATACAAGTTTCAGTTGGACATCGCGGCTCCGCAGCAGAACATATATATGCAACAAGTTCAGCAAAAAAGGCTAATTGTGGTAGCTAGCTTATATACACCACAAAAACATGTGTACCACAAAAAATAGAATGAAAACTTCTCTCAAACTTAGAAGGTAATACATTACTGTTATACTTGAAAAATAAAAGAAGTATCGACACAACATCAAACAAGGCCTCCAACTTGATGTATCCATCCCAGGAAAATGAAGGCATGCATCTCAACTACAAAACTACACCCCTGAGTTGTGAGTCGAGGGTGGACTTGCAACTAGGGCAACTACAAAACTATATCCCCGAGTTGCGAGTACATGGTTGACTTGCAACTAGGGGTACAAACTACATCCCACGAGTTGCAAGTCGGGGGTGGACTTGCAACTGGGGTGAAAACCAAAACAACAACACACAAGTTGCGAGTCTAGGGTGAAGTTGCAACTGGGGCGATTACAAACTACATCCCTCGAGTTGCGAGTCGGCGGTGGACTTGTACCTGGGTGATTACAAACTACATCTCTCGATTTGTGAGTCGGCGGTGGACTTGCAACTGGGGCAATTAGAAAACTACATCCCCGAGTTGCGAGTACATGATTGAATTGCAACTTGAAAACAAACAACACTCCTCTCTGAGTTGCGAGTCGAGGATGGACTTGCAACTGGTCCAACAGAAACCCCTAGTTGGAGGTCGAGGGTCTAATTGCAACTACCATGAAACAAGAATAAAAGACAACACCCCTCGAATTGCGAGTCGAGGGTGGACTTGCAACTAGGGCAACTACAAAACTACATCCCCGACTTGCGAGTACATCGTTGACTTGCAACCGGGGCAATACAAAACTACATCACTCAAGTTGCAAGTCGGGGTGGACTTGCAACTAGGCAATAACCAAAACAACACCCCCGAGTTGCGAGTCGAGGTTGGACTTGCAACCGGGCCAACAGAAACCCCTAGTTCCAAGTTGATGGTCTAATTGTAACTACCATGAAACAAAAACAAAAGACAACACTCCTCGAGTTTCGAGTCGAGGGTGGACTTGTAATTAGGGAAACTATAAATACTACACCCCCGAGTTATGAGTCGATGGTGGGCTTGCAACTGGGCCAACAGAAACACCTAGTTGTAGTCGAGTGTCTAATTGCAACTACCATGAAGCAAAAACAAAAGACAACACCCCCTCGAGTTGCAGGTCGAGGGTGGACTTGCAACTAGGGCAACTACAAAAAACTACGCCCCCCGAATTGCGAGTCGAGGGTGGACTTGCAACTGGGCCGACAAAGTTGTAGGTCTAATTGCAACTACCATGAAACAAGAATAAAAAACAAAACACCCATCGAGTTGCGAGTTGAGGGGTGGACTTGCAACTAGGGAAACTACAAAACTACACCCCTGAGTTATGAGTCGAGGGTGAACTTGCAACTAGGAAACTACAAAACTATATCTGCGAGTTGCGAGTGCATGGTTAACTTACAACTGGGGCGATTACAAACTACATCCCTCGAGTTGCAAGTGGTGGGTGGACTTGTAACTGGGGTGAAAACTAAAAAAACACCCCGGAGTTGCGAGTCGGCGGTGGACTTGCAATTGGAGCGATTACAAACTACATCCCTCGAGTTGCGAGTCGGTGATGGACTTGCAACTGGGTGATTACAAACTACATCCCTCGAGTTGCGAGTCGGTGACGGACTTGCAACTGGGCCAATTAGTAAACTACATCCCCGAGTTGCGAGTACATGGTTAACTTGCAACTTGAAAACAAACAACACCACTCCTCCGAGTTGCGAGTCGAGGATGGACTTGCAACTGGGCCAACAGAAACCCCTAGTTGCAGGTCGAGGGTCTAATTTCAACTATCATAAAACAAGGAGAAAAACACAACACCCCTCGAGTTGCAAGTCGATGGTGGACTTGCAACTAGGGCAACTACAAAACTACATCCCCGACTTGCGAGTACATCGTTGACTTGCAATTGGGGCAATACAAAAATACATCCCTCGAGTTGCAAGTCGGAGTGGACTTGCAATTGGGGCAATACAAAAATACATCCCTCGAGTTGCAAGTCGGAGTGGACTTGCAACTGGGATAATAACCAAAACGACACCCCCACGTTGCGAGTCGAGGGTGGACTTGCAACTGGGCCGACAGAAACGGCTTGTTCCAAGTTGATGGTCTAACTCCAACTACCATGAAACAAAAAAGAAAAGACAACACTCCTAGAGTTGCTAGTCGAGGGTGGACTTGCAACTAGGGAAACTATAAAAACTACACCCCCGATTTGCGAGTCGAGGGTGGACTTGCAACTGAGCCGACAGGAACACATAGTTGCATATCGAGGATCTAATTGCAACTACCATGAAACAAAAACAAAAGACAACAGCCCTCGAGTTGCAAGTCGGGGGTAGACTTGCAACTAGGGGAACTACAAAAACTACACCCCCGAGTTGCAAGTCGAGGGTGGACTTGCAACTGGGCTAACAGAAATCCCTAGTTGCAGGTTGAGGGTCTAATTGCAACTACCATGAAACAAGAATAAAAAAACAACACACCCCTCGAGTTGCAATTCGAGGGCTGGATTTGCAACTAGGGCAACTAAAAAACTACGCCCCCGAGTTATGAGTTGAGGGTGGACTTGAGACTAGGGCAACTACAAAACTATATCCCCGAGTTCTGAGTACATGGTTGACTTGTAACCGGGGCGATTACAAACTACATACCTCGAGTTGCAAGTCGGGCTTGGACTGGCAACTGGGGTGAAAACTAAAACAACACCCCCTGAGTTGTAACTAGGACAACAAAAACTATGAGTTCAGTTGTGAGTCGAAGGTGGACTTGCAACGGAGACAAAAAAAAACAAAAAACATGTCCAGCTGCGAGTCGAGGGTAAACTTGCTACTAGGACAACCACAAAACTATGGTCCCAGTTGCGGGTCAAGGGTGGACTTGCAACTGGGACATCAACTGGGAGAATTATGAGCCTAGTTGCGAGTCGATTGTGGACTTGTAACTGGAAAAATTACAAAACTACATGCCCAGTTGCGAGTCAAGGTTCGACTTGCAACTGGGATGAAACAAACTATAGTCTCAGTTGCGAGTCTAAGGTGGACTTGCAACTGAGATGAAAGAAAAAACACATGCCTAGTTGTGAGTCAAAGGTGAGCTTGCAACTAGGATAAAACAAACTATGGCCTAGTGTGCTGCAGGGTGTGTTTGCTTACAGCCCATGCATGCAGCTACACATACGTGCAAAATCGGCCACATCCTCAAAACGGTGTGAAAAGAAAAAAATTGACGTTCAATGAAGTCCCATGGGCCGATACGTGAAACAAGCTAGTACAAGTGTAGTCCGCGTAAGAACAACAACGAGAGAAAAAAACGCATTGTGCTGAGAGAAGAGAACAAATCTTAAAGGGCTTTCATCCTATGGTGATAGAGTTAGATATGAGGTAATTATTTCACATCTAGCAAAAGACAACAACAAACGACGTAGCCTGCCTTTTCCACTTCTACAACGCAAACCAGATAAAAAGTGCTCACAAGAGCCCAAGCAAAAACAGAAGTCCAACAAAAAAACAGACATGCACCACGAACGGGTCAACAAAAAGTGAACAGAACAAGAGACACATAACTACATTAGCCGATGATGCGAGATCAAGAATTTGCGTGAAAATTACACCAATATGATCCCAACAGAAAACAACTTAGCAAGAGGCCCTTAACAAAAGCCTTGATTATTCTCCCCGTTCTTATTAGTACAACGGTCATGCAACCAACAAAGAAAATAAAAGCCCAAAGAGTCATGCAGCAGACATGGGCTATCTTCTCAAAAGAAAAAAAAGCAGACATGGGCTAAGGCCCTCACGCATGACACGAACAGGCAACAGGAACACAACGTGCAATCGACAAACACGACAAGCGCGGATAGCAGGCAGCGACAAGAGATCAAGATGTTTACACGATTTTTTAGCAATTAGATCTTGTGGTGGAAAACTTAGATGTGAGATACTATTTCACATCTAGATGTGAGATACTATTTCACATCTAGATGTGAAATAGCAAACCTGAAAAACAAACGCATTTTGGCCGAGTCTGAATTTCTGCGACGGTGGGGACGTACAGATTGCGCACACAGTTATAGTTAATGGCCGTGATAACTCCGGATCCCCGATCGCTCATCTCCCCCCACCCCCTCTCTTGTCTGCGGATGAACAAGATGAGAGCCTGCTGGCTGGCCGGCCGGCGGCCGGCCCCCCGCCACCTCACGCATACGCACAAACAAGACGAGTGGGACCATTATATTGGTACCCAAGATCGATCAGGTTCTGCCTGCAATCATTGCCAGATGACGCTACGCTAGCGATCCATAAGCCTACGCATACGTACATGCATATCTATCTATGTGAACGAACAGCTCCACCCTGTTATGCCATTATGATTGGCGATCCAGCCTGTTGGATCCAGCGTTTGATGATAATTGCAAAGATTCTCCGTCCAAGATGACAGACGGACGGACGGACGGACAGAAATCAAGAAATCAAGAAAGATCTAAACGAGACTTTTCATGCTAAATTCAGTGCGTGCTTGTCGCAACGCGGCTGCATGAAGCTGCTTCACTTCACTTGATGATGGTGATTGCGGTTGCTGGTGCCTGCCCTGGCTAGCTGCCTGCTTGCTTGTTGCGTAGCTCATCAATGGGGGCCGGGCCGGGCCGCGGTGATGGCGTCTGTCTGCGTGCGCGATTGTGCCCCTTCAGCATTACATGCATACAGTAATAAACAGTAAACGGAGGGGCCGGCCATCAGAACCATGACGCCGACTGCGTTTGCAATGGATTTTTCGACCAAGCAGACAACGTGGCTGCGTTGCCACTTCTGCGCCGCGCGGCGACCGGCGAGTGGCCACTGGCGGCTGTAGCTTCGGTCACCTAGATCGCTCGCCCGCGGCCCGCCGACCGGACCCTGCTGTAGTGCTGTATGTCCTGATAGCTGGACCCTCTTAGCTGGCGAATGCGGGGAGGGGGTGACATCTCGAACGATCTCGCAGGCAGTTTTACTGTGAGAGGAATGACAACTTCTTTGGAACAACATGGCAGCTTCTTCAGAAGAAGGTATTTTTTGTTTAAAACTGTCACCGTTTAATCTCACGAAGCAACTAAAACTATCAGAAAAAAACGTTCGCTTGCCATGCATCTCCTTCCCAGTTCACGTTCGCCAGATATAACACTAATCAAGCTTGGAAAATCATTGCCGCCTTGTTCCACTTGATGCATCATGCATGCGTGGCCGATTGGCCGCCGCCGCAGCTGTGGCATGTACTACCAGCGTCTTCTCTGCAGTGGCGGCGAACAGGCGGTGCTGCTGTTCGTTCGCAGCCTTGCAGCTCACCATTGCTGAAACTGTACGTCCTATCATTGCTGAATCTGTAACGCAAGAGTAGTAGTACAAATTAAGATGCTGAGGTGTGAGTGACACATAATACTACGAGTAGTTATGAGATTGTGCCTGTACGTACAGCGACGACACCTGAAGACGAGGGAAACGTGCTCCACTCCAGGCTGTTGGTGCAACCAGACCGGCGACCTACAGGTAGTACACTACCGTAGTAGCCGGGGCCTTACTGGCAGTTCGGGCGGATGGTTCCAGTTCCACGCACGTGCTGGCAGTGGCAGCTCACCCGCCGTGCCTCCAACCATACCCGGACGAGTGAATTGCAAAAAACATCGACACTTCAGGCTAGATTTGCAGGTACCACACATATATGAAATTGTGCCAAAAACCACTAATTTTTTTCATAAACTTTTGCAAAAAACACTAGTTGCTTGTTTGGACCGTTTTAAGTGCGTTTATGACAAGGGGGGCCCGCATCCGTCGACGTGGCAGCACTGTTCACACGGCAACGCCGTTAGACGGCGTTACACGCCGCTGGCGCACCGGTTCGAGCCGGGCGGGTCAAACACCCCGAAGCAGTGCATGCCCCACCCCCCAGCCCTCACTCTCTCCCGTCCTTCTCCCTCTCTCTGCTCCCGCTCGTTCGCCGCCGCCGCCCCTCCCACATCTTCGACCGCCGTCGCCGCCGCGTCGCCATGGTTTCCTGGTCTGATGACGACAGCAGCGAGAACTCTCACCAGTACGCCAACTTAGCTTCAGACGAGGGCATCATCAAGGTGAGTTGCTCGAGCTGAAGCTAGGGTTAGGGGTGCGATTTGGGGATTTTTCTGTTGAGCTTGATCTGAAGTTTTGTTGCCTTTCCTTTGCACCTCCAGGTCCCCGAGACCATCGATGACTCTGATTTCGAGGGCACTGAACCTGATGTTTTGTGCAATGAACACCCCCTGCCAGCAGAGAGGCGTGTTGCTTTCCAGGGCATCCATACTGGCAGGAGATTCTTTGCTTGTGCTGTGAAGGTATGTGCCAAATTTATGCTAATCTGGTCAATGTTTAGTACTGATTTTATAGTTAGCAGATCTGGTGTGCTAGTTGTTCAGTGAGGTCATTGTTTATATGTGAGCATGTGCAGAGTGTTGTCAGCAGATCTGGCCTGTTAGGTAGGTTGCTAATTAGTTATGTATTTTCTGTGATAGTAGTGGGTTAGGGAGGTCATTGTTTATATGCCAGTATGTGCATAGGGTTGGGAGCACTGATTGAGACTTCTTACTTTATAGCATGTGGATTAGTGAGCACTGTAATTGTTTAACTCATTGTGTCATATGGCTAGCTCATACATGTTTGTTACTTTATAGCATGTGGATTAGTGAGCACTTTACACCATTTGTTACTTTGTAGCATTGTGTTACTTTATACCTGTTTAACACTAAAATTACAGGAGGGAAGAAACTGTGGGCTAGTTGAATGGGTTGATCCATTTTGGCCAGCTACAATGGAGAATGCATTGACCAAGTTGTGGGATAAGTATGAAGAGTGCAGGAGGAGCAAGATTGAGGGCAATCTGGAAAGCTCATTTGCTGTTCACAATCTGACACAACAGAAGATCAAGCTGCAGGCAAGTTATGAGAGGTTGGTTGAAGATGTCAACAGCCTTTTGGATGCCCAGGAGCAGAGGGCTTGGATGGAGAGAGGTAAGATGTAGAACAAACCTGATGAGAGCAAGCTGCAGGAGAAGTATGACATTCTCAAGAACCTGACAGTTGCTCAAGCCAAAGTCATTAGGAACATGAAATTGAAGCTTGCTGAAGAGAAGATTAAGTTGCAGGCCCACATTGATGAGCTTGAGAAGGTTGCCGAGAAGACCAAGCTGAAGCTGAATGGGATCAAAGCCATCTTAGATGACTGAGCAGTATAATGTAATATGCTGCTTATTAGTACCACCAGCATGGTTATGGGATGATGAGTACTATAATTATGGTTATGTAATGACTACTATTAGATGAATGATCTAGTAATATCTGGATTATGGTTATGTAATATGGTACTTATTAGTTATGATTATGTATGAATCTTCCAAGTGGTTTTGTCGATGACGAGAGACCCTAGACTCACTTTTGTTGGTTTTGTCGACGCTGATAGACCCTAGACTCACTTTGGTGGGTTTCTCGACGTCACTTTGGTGGGTTTCTCGACGCCGATAGACCCTAGACTCACTTTGGTTGGTTTTGTCGACGCCGAGAGACCCTAGACTCACTTTGGTGGGTTTCTCGACGCCGATAGACCCTAGACTCACTTTGGTTG
>NC_041385.1:142938746-142939040 GCF_002162155.2 Triticum dicoccoides
TGGTTGGTTTTATCGATGTCGAGAGACCCTAGACTCACTTTGGTGGGTTTCTCGACGCCAAGTGACCCTAGACTCACTTTGGTTGGTTTTGTCGACGCCGAGAGACCCTAGACTCACTTTGGTGGGTTTCTCGACGCCGATAGACCCTAGACTCACTTTGGTTGGTTTTGTCGACGCCGAGAGACCCTAGACTCACTTTGGTGGGTTTCTCGACGCCGAGTGACCCTAGAATCATAGTAAGCATCATCATCATCCATCTAAGCCAACATCATCACCAGAATCACCAGCATCACA
>NC_041385.1:142939065-142945049 GCF_002162155.2 Triticum dicoccoides
CCCTAGACTCACTTTGGTGGGTTTCTCGACGCCGAGTGACCCTAGACTCACTTTGGTTGGTTTTATCGATGCCGAGAGACCCTAGACTCACTTTGGTGGGTTTCTCGACGCCGATAGACCCTAGACTCACTTTGGTTGGTTTTGTCGACGCCGATAGACCCTAGACTCACTTTGGTGGGTTTCTCGACGCCGAGTGACCCTAGAATCATAGTAAGCATCATCATCATCCATCTAAGCCAACATCATCACCAAAATCACCAGCATCACAGCCAACATTTTCAGGTTCTCACATCCATCTAAGCTAACATTTAAGATAAACATCCAAGTTCTCACAACCAACAATGGTTCAAAGCCAATATAGGCATAATCTAGTTCTGAAAGCCAACAAAGGCATAATCTAGTTGAAAGCCAACATAGGCATTATAGGTTCTGAAAGCCAACAAAGGCATAATCTAGTTCACAGCCAACACATAGACATCACATGCCAACAAAGACAAAGGCATCTAGTTCCCAGAAGCATAGAAGTACTCTTTCAACTTGTATGAAGAAGTCCTTTTTCTTCCACTCTGTCTTGGAGCTTGAAAAGTTGACCTGTTTCCTGCAGCAGAGGTAGAGGTTGTACCAGCATTGGTAGATTTCTTCCTGGGAGACCTCCTTGGAGGAGCAGCAGGTGTAGTGGCAGCAGGTGTAGCTTTCTTCCTAGGAGACCTCCTTGGAGGAGCAACAGGTGTAGTGGCAGCAGGTGTAGGAGCAGCAGTTGATGGAGATGGCCTCTTCCTTGGTGGTGCAACAGCTGTAGGTGCAGTAGTAGATGAAGATGGCCTCTTCCTTGGTGGTGCAACAGCTGTAGATGCATTTGTTGTTGAAGTAGAAGCATGTGACCTGTTTGGCTGCATTTCAAAAACAGTTAAGGCTTGTGAGTTACAATGGAGACAAGATAAAGAGAATTGAGGTGCTACTATAACTAACCTGATGCTGGTTCATTCTCATAGCAAGAGCTGCCTTGAGGGGCTTGGAGCAAACATTGTATCTATGCCCTACAAGTTTGCAGTTGCTGCAAGTAATAGATGCCATCCTAGATGTATCTCTTGGTGCTGGCTTTTCAAATTGGTTTTTCCTCCTCTTTGTTTATTGCTTCCCAACCTTGTCTTTAAATACTGGAGGCTCTATGTCCTGAGTTCTTGTCCTTGGCCACAGGTTTGGACCAGGCACAGGAAATATGATATGTGCAAATGCTTTTTTATACATTTCCTTTTTGAAGAAATCAGCAACAAAGTCCTCTGGCTGCAACTTAGCTTTCAATATTGCAGAAACTGCATGATGGCAAGGCATAGAAGTCATATCCCATTTCCTACATCCACATGTTCTGTCCAGCAAGTTCACTGAGTAGGTGTTTTCTCCACTAGTCACTTGGTAGATGTTAGGACCAGCCATCAAAGTCTGGCACCACCTTGAGTTGTACTTTGTCTCCTCTAACATTTCAGCATAGGTAGGGCAAATCTCCCAATTTGTTGTCTCTGTCTTTGTTCTATTCTTGTTAAATTTGACCATCAATTTTGTCCTAATTCCTTCTATCCTGGTCACTATTGGCTTGCCTCTGACATCTAATATCATTTTATTAAACACCTCACTCATGTTGTTCACTACCAGGTCAGTTTTGAAATTAAAATCCATAGCATGCCTAGCCCAAGTATGAACAGAGATTTTGTGAAGCCATGTCCAAGCAGCCTTACACTCTCTTTTCAAAGCATTCATTGCATCAAGGTGTTCATTCTCAGTATAAGAGTAGCTAGCTGCATCCATGTCACGTCCAATATGCGATACTATCCTAAAGAGACTCGAAGGTCCCACCAAGGATAGAACCGCATATTGAAACGCTTTTTCAAGGTGGATATCATTACATCAACATTACATAATAGATGGGGATACATACAAGAGCCAAACAATGCCACACGAATACAACATCACAATACATAAGAGCATCATCCGACTACGGATGAAACACAAACAGAAACTCAAACGACATCCACCCTGCTAGCCCAGGCTGTCGACCTAGAACCTATCCCCTGATCGAAGAAGCAGAAAAAGAACTCAACGCAAGCAAGCATCGCTCTCGCGTCATGATCATCGCATAACCTGTACCTGCAACTGTTGTTGTAGTAATCTGTGAGCCACGAGGACTTAGCAATCCCATTACCATGGGTATCAAGACAAGCAAAGCTTAACGGGAAAGGAAGGGGATAAGTGGTGAGGCTGCAGCAGCGACTGAGCATATATGGTGGCTAACATACACAAATAAGAGCGAGAAGAGAGCAAAAGGAACGGTCGTCAACTAGTAATGATCAAGAAGTGATCCTGAACTCCTACTAACGTCAAACATAACCAGAAACCGTGTTCACTTCCTGGACTCCGCCGAAAAGAGGCCATCACGGCTACACACGCGGTTGATGCATTTTAATTCGGATCTGGTGTCAAGTTATCTACAACCGGACATTAACAAAATTCCCATCTGCCTATAACCGCAGGCACGGCTTTCGAAAGATTATACCCTGCAGGGGTGTCCCAACTTAGCCCATGATAAGCTCTCGCGATCAACGAAGGATATACCTTCTCCCAGGAAGACCCGATCAGACTCGGAATCCCGGTTTACAAGACATTTCGACAATGGTAAAACAAGACCAGCAAAGCCGCCCGATGCGCCGACAAATCCCGATAGGAGCTGCACATATCTCATTCTCAGGGCAACACCGGATGAGACAGGCTACGAGTAAAACCAGACCTCGAGTTTCCCCGAGGGGGCCCCGCAGGCGGCTCGGTTCGGACCAACACTTAGACAAGCACTGGCCCGGGGGGGCTAAAATAAAGATGACCCTTGGGTTGGCCGACCCAAGGGAAGGATATAGGTGGTGGTGAGGCAAATGGTAAAACCAGGATTGGGCCTTGCTGGAGGAGTTTTATTCAAAGCGAACTGTCAAGGGGGTCCCATAAATCACCCAACCGCGTAAGGAACACAAAATCCGGGAACATAACACCGGTATGACGGAAACTAGGGCGGCAAGAGTGGAACAAAACACCAGGCATAAGGCCGAGTCTTCCACCCTTTACCAAGTATATAGATGCATTAATTAAATAAGAGATATTGTGATATCCCAACATAAACATGTCCGCCATGGAGCAATCTTCAACTTCACCATAAACAAGCAACGCTATAAGAGGGCTGAGCAAAAGCGGTAACATAGCCAAGCAATGGTTTTCTAGGAAGGGTGTCAAAGGTTAGAGGTTCATGGCAATTTGGGAGGCTTGATGAGCAAAAGATAGGTAACGCAGCATAGCAATAGAACGAAGCAACTAGCATAGAAATGATAGTAGTGAGATCCAGGGTAGCGGTCATCTTGCCTGAAATCCCGCAAGAAAGAAGAACGAGTCCATGAAGAAGACGAACGAATGAAGCCGAACCAAGCGTAGACGAACGTATCCTCACGATCGCAATGAAACGGGAACTATCGAGAAGCACACAACATAGTAAACACACCACACATGAATAAGTCATGATGCACACACAAGCATGATGCATGACAAAGCTACATGAAGCTACTCATGACAAGAGATGATGCAAACAAGAACAACACACCAAGGCAAGTTTAAATGAGGCCGGGAACAACATATAACAATTTCGGTAAGTCCTCATATGCAAATTTCGAAATTGGTCCAGATCTTAATAAACCTTATGTTCAAGTTGTTAAACAGCAAGTTAAGATGCACCAAGATGATCTACACAAAATTCTAGTCAAGTTACATCTAAAGTTTATTTAGTTCGGAGCTACGGCCTAGAAGATATGAGCAAAACAAGTTAAACGTGGCATTGATGCAAAATGCATTCAAACACCAAGCAAACACCTCAAAACATGGATGCAACATGATAATATGAAACTACATGCAAAATCAAGCAAGTTTCATATAGAGCACACTCAAAACGGAGCAACGGCTCAACACACACACTATACAAGTCATAACAACAATTTGTCCAAAACAGCAACTAGGCATATTGCAAGCATCAAAACAACATGCTACAGCATCTCAACATGAAAACAAAAGACATGGGCATGATGTACAGGTAAAGCATAACAAAACATGAACACTGAGCTATCTCCAGAAATCACTAGAACATGCTCAAACACACATGTCAAGATTGCAAATAATAACAGTTCAGACTTTGCAGAAAATAACATCAGGTTGCAATGTTTAGAGCTATCAAACAACATGTTATAGGAACTTATCATGGCAAACAAAGGCATGGCATGAATCTACTAAATGCATAGAACAAAAGTCCTTTACTGACCATGAGCCAAAAAGGATCAGAAGATATGATGGCACCCATGTAAACATAGCAAGTTATATTACAGATTCAAACATGGCAGGAACAACAATAAGTAGGCATGTTGGTGAGCTTGTACCACTCACCACAGAGCAATACATGGCATAGCAAGGCAACCAACAGTAAGAAGACATGTTTCTGAAGCTAAGCATGGCAAGATCAAGTTCATAGGGTGCATGGATCACTAGCAAAACACATGGCAAAACTGAACTTAATGTTAACAGGCTGACAGCAACATTATTTAGCAACTTTGGAGCAATATTACAACAAACTACAGGAAGCTATAAATGAAACCAGGGGAATGGATGAATAGAGCATAACATGTAAAACAAAACACCATTAGTGAACATCTCCAGATTATGCATAGAATGACTTGTAGCAGCAGGTTTACATAGCATCACGAAATAACAGATTCAGCCTAGCAAAACAGTAACAGCAAGTACACTACTTAACAAGCTCGATTCACTCACCACAAGTCCTTGCATGACAAGATAAGCATAGAATCAGCAAGAAGACATGTTTATGAAGATAACCAAGGCAAGAACAAGTTCATAGCATGTAAGGATCAACTACAACAACCTTGGCAAAATTGAATAACACGTAAACAATCTGCCAGGAAAACATTTTGTAGCAAAAGTAGAGCACGAAAATGACATGCTAGACTACTCCATAATTGCAACCAGGGGCATGAATGGATAGAGCATAACCATATGTTCAAAACATCCTTACTGAAGTATCTCAAAATATGCTTGGATCTCTCTGTAGCATCAAGTTTACATGGCATCAAAATAACAGCAGAACAGGGACTAAAATCGGCAACATTACGAAGCCTAGTTTGCATGCTTGTGCTAGTCACCACATTGATCAAAAAAATACATGGTAAGCACTTATGTAAAGAAGACATGTCGTAGATCAAAACACATGTAGACATCAACCTCATAGGATGCACACATCAATCATGGTAAAAATGACAAATGAGCATGTTCTCTTAACAGTCAGCAGACAACATTATATAGCACTCTTGCAACGATGATTCAGGCATCAAGATGAGCTCAAATGAACATTATGCAATGGAATGAAATGAAGTACTCGTTGAGACAAACAATTTGACATATCACACGCACAAAACAGAGCAGTATGCATGGAGTTATGATGCGATGAACATGGCATGGTAATATCAAAATATTTCGGGACAAGTCAATTTTTCAGGAAAAAACGGAGAGGCGCAAGTTACTAAATTGCGCACGGGGCGAGGGTAAGACGGGCCGCTCACCCTGGGCTCGGCCCATGACGAGGAAGTAGGCCGGGGGTGCTGGGCTGGGCCTTGGAGGCCGACGCGGTGGGCCTCAGAGGGGCATCGGGACGCCGGGGCGTCGAGCTCCTGCTCGAAGTGGCCAATGCAGGGGAGGCTGCGGCGCTGCGCCGGTGAGGCAGGACGGCGCTCCAGCGAGCGGGGCAAGACCGAAGGGCCGGGAACGGGCAGATCCGGCTGGGGGCAACCGGATCCGGTGGATCTCGGCCGGGTTCAGGTGAAGACGTGACCGGCGACGGTGATATCCATGGCGGCGGCGGCTACCCGCGGGAGGAATGGGTCGGCGGGGAGGTCATG
>NC_041385.1:142945310-142952953 GCF_002162155.2 Triticum dicoccoides
AGGGCGGGCGGTGGCGCGGCGCGGGCGCCTCGGGCCCAGATCGGCCCGGGGCGGGCCGCGGATGGGCTTCACAGGGCCCGCGGCGGTGGGGAGGCGAGGGGAGGACACATGGCGCGCTGGGGTTGGCCGCGGGGTGCTGGGAGGCGACGTGTCGCGCCCGGATTGGTCCGGGACGCGGCGGCGGCGGCGACAAGTGGCGGAGGTGGAGTGGGGCGGCGCTGAATCTGAGGAGGAGGGAGGTTGGCTGCGGCAGGAGGCAGGGGAAGGGGTCTAGGTTGCCCAAAATGGACTAGGGGTGTCCATATATAGCAAATTTGCTAGGGTTTGGGGTTTAGGACTGGTTTTTGGACCGTATGATCGCGATCGTGCGGCTCCGGTCAGAGGGGGAGGTTAGTGGGCTATGGAGAGACCATGGGCTGCAGGAGAGAAGAGGGAGAGAGGCCCGACAGCAGTTTCCGGATACCGAAAACGTCCGATGTATAGACCGGCTATATTGCGGTTGTAGGTTTAACGGTTGGGCTATCAAATGGACTCCGAATGCGCCAAAACTTGGCAGGCGGTCTGTCTACACTATAATAAGTCCGTGCGACAAGTTGCAACCCATTCCGAGAACATTTTTAAGCCACTTATAAAATAATATTTCGGAGGTGCCGCGGGCGTGTGCGAGTGTGTCTGGCTCCGAACGGACAACGGAGAGAACCGGCGAAACCTGAATGGATGCAAGTTCTGAAAAACATGCAGATGAAATGCAGATGATGACATGGCAAAATGCAACACGCAAGCAAATGACATGGCAATGACGACGAATAACTGGAAGACACCTAGTGCATCGAATCCGGGGCGTTACAACACTCCTCCACTAACAAGAGATCTCGTCCCGAGACCTTAGGACCAAGACGGAAGGGAAAAGGGATGAGGTGAAACAAGAACTCTAGAGAAGAAGCAAAGAATCGAGAGCACACGAGAATAAGAGAGGAACGACGAGAATGACAAGAACCGAAAGCTCACGGAATCAGATAGACTATGAAATCACTCCGGTTAGAACGAGATAAGAAACGAATAAGACTGAAAGGATTTAGGCAGCACTCCGGCTGAAAATGGAAGGAAAAGAACATGAACTTGAGGGGATGGAATGATACGTGATGAAGACATGACACAAAACCTCCGGAAAGAATTAAAAGAGTTGAGTGAAAAGAACGGAGAAGAAATTGACAACTTGTGCCACGAATGAAATAGAAAGCAACCTTAGAAGAAAAGATTGAATGGAGTTGTTGAGAAAATCAACAACGAAAGAACAAGCTTGTTGTGGACTTATGGATAACATCTCAAGATCATAAGGTGATAACCGGCCACAAACGGAAATGATTGGATAGCTTAGAAGAACGATGAAATGCAAAACTCCACTTCAAAAGAATATGGAGAATTAATTGCACTTCGAGACGCGAGAAGAAAAGATACTTGAACTCCGCCAACAAGAATCTTGATGAACTCTTGAAAGAATGAATTAATTCATAAAGAACCACCATGTAGAACTCCGGTAACAAAAGGATGACGAGATAAAATGAAGGATGAAAGAATAAGATGAGCTTTGCGATGATTTAGATGGAGGTTTCAACGAATTGACCGAGAATATTTGAACTTCGGGAAAAGAAAAGATGAAAACACTTGAAACTAGAATTTATTCATCAAGAACACACTCTGAATGAAGGGATTACTCACTTGGATGAAATAGGAATAAGATTTATTGTATGCTTATCCTTCATCAAATTAAATTGATGACAAGCAATGGATTTTTCATACTACTTATTCTTCTTGAAAAGGATTGAGAAGTGACATATCGCAAACTTGAGAAGGTCTTCATGAGCCACCGGTAGGATTCGAAAAAAATGAATGGATTAAAATGATGACAAAGGAGAAACAATCTGAATGAACCACCGTAAGAAATGACAATGAACAAAGAAAAGAGAAAGAATCGCCGGGAAGAATTTAGAAGAACCAATATGCTTGAGGGGATTTAGATGTGAAAGAACGAAGAGATTATGAGCTGATTAAAGAACACTTGAACGAAAGCACCGGGATAATTGGATAATGGTAACTGGAATGATGGCCTCCGGTGAAAAGAAACGGGAAAACACCTTCTTACATACTCCGGATGGGTAAGAAAAGGAATATCTGACAAATGGAATAATTTGAGAGGATAATATGAAGCTAGAACCACGAATCTTCGGGAGAACGGGCAAGATTTAGAGGAAAACTCTTCTTTGGTCTTCAAATGACGACGAGAAATAGCACCAAAATTACTGAGATACTCCGGGAGAATGAAAAGCAGAGAGGTTGAGCCAACAATGAAATGATTTGAAATCGATCTTGACAAGGCATGTGACTGATGGAACGCATTCTTACGTCACACTTGAAAAGAATTGAGAATAACTCTGGGGGAATTAGAAGAGTCAGGTAAGATCCTGGGAAAAGACCTGTGGGTTAGGGGCCACTAAAGAGATAACACCGTTGGAAAGGGATGTTGAATATATAGATGATACACTGGAACAATTGAAATATTTGAATGAGGTGACAACCTCGAATTAAATAGAACACAGACGAATCTCCTGAGATGTCTTCTGAACTCCGGAATGATAAACTGGCGAGAGGCGAACGAACAGGGAAAACACTTGAGCCGAGGAGAAGAATATAATCACTACCAAAAATTGGAATTGAATCCACCGGAGAAGAAAAGGAGACGAAGAATGACGAACAAGACGAGAATTCACCGGTTGAAATAATTGACGAAAGACTAAAGAGGCTCCGGGAAGAAAAGGGTGGGAGGGCGGGAAAACAAAGGCAACTTGGAAGGGGAAACCGACGAATATCTTGAAGAGAAAACACCGATTGAAATCATTGAGGAGAGAGAGCAAAGACTTCGCACGAGTAGGATGGATACTCAATTACGGACTCCGGCTTCGAGAAGAAAAGGGTGGGCGGGTGGGAAAGAAAACAACTGAGGATTGAACTCGAAGAAGAAGAGGCTCAAGTCGACTTGACGAGAAATGCACCGGATTAAAAGAGCTGAGAACCAACGATCGGAAAACCAACTGCGTGAACCTAAAGAAAAATTTGAAAGAGAAGAGGAGTAATTCAAAACACCTACGTCAAGATTCCTGACTAGAGCGACGAAGGGGCTGAGGAGTAAAAAGAATTCCTACTCTCTGATATAACTAGACTCCGAAAACAGTTTTCTTCTACACTCAACAACGGCCAAACTACACGATCAAACAAGGGGGGCTCCTAGGGTCGGTCGAGGCTCTGATACCAACTTGTCACGCCCAACATGCGATACTATCCTAAAAAGACTCGAAGGTCCCACCAAGGATAGAATCGCATATTGAAACACTTTTGCAAGGTGGATATCATTACATCAACATTACATAATAGATGGGGATACATACAAGAGGCAAACAATGCCACACGAATACAACATCACAATACATAAGAGCATCATCCGACTACGGATGAAACACAAACAGAAACTCAAACGACATCCACCCTACTAGCCCAGGCTCCCGACCTGGAACCTATCCCCTAATCGAAGAAGCAGAAGAAGAACTCAACGCAAGCAAGCATCGCTCTCGCGTCATGATCATCGCATAACATGTACCTGTAACTGTTGTTGTAGTAATCTGTGAGCCACGAGGACTCAGCAATCCCATTACCATGGGTATCAACACTAGCAAAGCTTAACGGGAAAGGAAGGGGATAAGTGGTGAGGCTGCAGCAGCGACTGAGCATATATGGTGGCTAACATACGCAAATAAGAGCGAGAAGAGAGCAAAAGGAACGGTCGTCAACTAGTAATGATCAAGAAGTGATCCTGAACTCCTACTTACGTCAAACATAACCCAGAAACCGTGTTCACTTCTCGGACTCCGCCGAAAAGAGACCATAGCGGCTACACACGTGGTTGATGCATTTTAATTCGGATCTGGTGTCAAGTTATCTACAACCGGACATTAACAAATTCCCATCTGCCTATAACCACAGGCACGGCTTTCAAAAGATTATACCCTGCAGGGGTGTCCCAACTTAGCCCATGATAAGCTCTCGCGATCAACGAAGGATATACCTTCTCCCAGGAAGACCCGATCAGACTCGGAATCCCGGTTTACAAGACATTTCGACAATGGTAAAACAAGACCAGCAAAGCCGCCCGATGCGCCAACAAATCCCGATAGGAGCTGCACATATCTCATTCTCAGGGCAACACCGGATGAGACAGGCTACGAGTAAAACCAAACCTCGAGTTTCCCCGAGGGGGCCCCGCAGGCGGCTCGGTTCGGACCAACATTTAGACAAGCACTGGCCCGGGGGGGCTAAAATAAAGATGACCCTTGGGTTGGCCGACCCAAGGGAAGCATATAGGTGGTGGTGAGGCAAATGGTAAAACCAAGATTGGGCCTTGCTGGAGGAGTTTTATTCAAAGCGAACTGTCAAGGGGGTCCCATAAATCACCCAACCGCGTAAGGAACACAAAATCCGGGAACATAACACTGGTATGACGGAAACTAGGGCGGCAAGAGTGGAACAAAACACCAGGCATAAGGCCGAGTCTTCCATCCTTTACCAAGTATATAGATGCATTAATTAAATAAGAGATATTGTGATATCCCAACATAAACCTGTCCGCCATGGAGCAATCTTCAACTTCACCTGCAACTAGCAACGCTATAAGAGGGCTGAGCAAAAGCAGTAACATAGCCAAGCAATGGTTTGCTAGGAAGGGTGTCAAAGGTTAGAGGTTCATGGCAATTTGGGAGGCTTGATGAGCAAAAGTTAGGTAACGCAGCATAGCGATAGAACGAAGCAACTAGCATAGCAATGATAGCAGTGAGATCCAGGGTAGCGGTCATCTTACCTGAAATCCCGCAAGGAAGAAGAACGAGTCCATGAAGAAGACGAACGGATGAAGCCGAACCAAGCGTAGACAAACGAATCCTCACGATCGCAACGAAACGGAAACTATCGAGAAGAAGCACACAACATAGTAAACACACCACACATGAACAAGGCATGATGCACACACAAGCATGATGCATGACAAAGCTACATGAAGCTAGTCATGACAAGAGATGATGCAAACAAGAACAACACACCAAGGCAAGTTTAAATGAGGCTGGGCACAACATATAACAATTTCGGTAAGTCCTCATATGCAAATTTCGAAATTGGTCCAGATCTGAATAAACCTTATGTTAAAGTTGTTAAATAGCAAGTTAAGATGCACCAAGATGATCTACACGAGATTCTAGTCAAGTTACATATAAAGTTTATTTAGTTCGGAGCTATGGCCTAGAAGATATGAGCAAAACAAGTTAAACATGGCATTGATGCAAAATGCATTCAAACACCAAGAAAACACCTCAAAACATGGATGCAACATGATAATATGAAACTACATGCAAAATCAAGCAAATTTCATATAGAGCACACTCAAAACAGAGCAACGGCTCAACACACACACTATACGTCATAACAACAATCTGTCCAAAACAGCAACTAGGCATATTGCAAGCATCAAAACAACATGCTACAGCATCTCAACATGAAAACAAAAGACATGGCATGATGTACAGGTAAAGCATAACAAAACATGAACACTGAGTTATCTCCAGAAATCACTAGAACATGCTCAAACACACATGGCAAGATTGCAAATAATAACAGTTCAGACTTTGCAGAAAATAACATCAGGTTGCAATGTTTAGAGCTATCAAACAACATGTTACAGGAACTTATCATGGCAAACAAAGGCATGGAATGAATCTACTAAATGCATAGAACAAAAGTCCTTTACTGACCATGAGCCAAAAAGGATCAGAAGATATGATCGCACCCATGTAAACATAGCAAGTTATATTACAGATTCAAACATGGCAGGAACGACAATAAGTAGGCATGTTGGTGAGCTTGTACCACTCACCACAGAGCAATACATGGCATAGCAAGGCAATCAACAGTAAGAAGACATGTTTGTGAAGCTAAGCATGGCAAGAGCAAGTTCATAGGGTGCATGGATCACTAGCAAAACACATGGCAAAACTGAACTTAATGTTAACAGGCTGACAGCAACATTGTTTAGCAACTTTGTAGCAATATTACAACAAACTACAGGAAGCTGTAATTGAAACCAGGGGAATGGATGAATAGAGCATAACATGTAGAACAAAACACCCTTAGTGAACATCTCCAGATTATGCATAGAATGACTTGTAGCAGCAGGTTTACATAGCATCACAAAATAACAGATTCAGCCTAGCAAAACAGTAACAGCAAGTACACTACTTAACAAGCTCGATTCACTCACCACAAGTCCTTGCCTGACAAGGTAAGCATAGCATCAGCAAGAAGAAATGTTTATGAAGCTAACCAAGGTAAGAACAAGTTCATAGCATGCAAGGATCAACTACAACAACCTTGGCAAAATTGAATAACACGTAAACAATCTGCCAAGAAAACATTTTGTAGCAAAAGTAGAGCACGAAATTGACATGCTAGACTACTCCATAATTGCAACCAGGGGCATGAATGGATAGAGCATAACCATATGTTCAAAACATCATTACTGAAGTATCTCAAAATATGCTTGGATCTCTCTGTAGCATCAAGTTTACATGGCATCAAAATAACAGCAGAATAGGGACTAAAATCAGCAACATTACGAAGTCTAGTTTGCATGCTTGTGCTAGTCACCACATTGATCACAAAAATACATGGTAAGCACCTATATAAAGAATACATGGCATAGATGAAAACACATGTAGACATCAACCTCATAGGATGCACACATCAATCATGGTAAAAATGACAAATGAGCAACTTCTGTTAACAGTCAGCAGACAACATTATATAGCACTCTTGCAACGATGATTCAGGCATCAAGATGAGCTCAAATGAACATGATGCAATAGAATGAAATGAAGTAATCGTTGAGACGAACAATTAGACATATTACATGCACAAAACGGAGCAGTATGCATGGAGTTATATGCGATGAACATGGCATGATAATGTCAAAATATTTCGGGACAAGTCAATTTTTCAGGAAAAAACGGAGAGGCGCAAGTTACTAAATTGCGCACGGGGCGAGGGTAAGACGGGATGCTCACCCTGGGCTCGGCCCATGACGAGGAAGCAGGCCGGGGGCGCTGGGCTGGGCCTTGGAGGCCGGCGCGGTTTGCCTCGGAGGGGCATCGGGACGTCTCGGCATCGAGCTCCTGCTCGAAGTGGCCGATGCAGGGGATGCGGCGGCCTGCCCCGGCGAGGCGGGACGGCGCTCCGGCGAGCGGGGCAAGACCGAAGGGCCAGGAACGGGCAGATCCGGCCGGGGGCAACCGGATCCGGTGGATCTCGGCCGGGTTCAGGTGAAGATGTGACCGGCGACGGCGATATCCATGGCGGCGGCGGCTACCCGCGGGAGGAAGGGGTCGGCGGGGAGGTCCTGCACGCACGGGAACTGAGGGGGGGAGCCGAAAGAAGGAGGGAGAGAAGGCAGGGTGGTGCAGACTGGCCTTGGGGGGTCGGAGACGGCGACCGACACCGGCGGGCGCGGTCGGCGGGGCGGTGAGGCCGCGAGCGTACGGAGCGGCGGCGGA
>NC_041385.1:142953168-142966802 GCF_002162155.2 Triticum dicoccoides
GGCGGGCGGCGGCGCGGCGCGGGCGCCTCGGGCCTAGATCGGCCCTGGGTGGGCCGCGGATGGGCTTCACAGGGCCCGCATCGGTGGGGAGGCGAGGGAAGGACACATGGCGCGCTGGGGTTGGCCGCGGGGTGCTGGGAGGCGACGTGTCGCGCCCGGATTGGTCCGGAACGCGGCGGCGGCGGTGACAAGTGGCGGAGGTGGAGTGGGGCGGTGCTGAATCCGAGGAGGAGGGAGGTTGGCTGCGGCAGGAGGCAGGGGAAGGGGTCTAGGTTGCCCAAAATGGACTAGGGGTGTCCAATATAGCAAATTTGCTAGGGTTTGGGGTTTAGGAGTGGTTTTTGGACCGTACGATCGCAATCGTGGGGCTCCGGTCAGAGGGGGGAGGTTAGTGGGCTATGGAGAGACCATGGGCTGCAGGAGAGAAGAGGGAGAGAGGCCCGGCAGGAGTTTCCGGATACTGAAAACGTCCGACGTATAGACCGGCTATATTGCGGTTGTAGGTTTTACCATGGGCTATCAAATGGACTCCGAATGCGACGAAACTTGGCAGGCGGTCTGTCTACACTGTAATAAGTCCGCGCGACAAGTTGCAACCCATTCCGAGAACATTTTTAAGCCACTTATAAAATAATATTTCGGAGGTGTCGCGGGCGCGTGCGAGTGTGTCTGGCTCCAAACGGACAACGGAGAGAACCGGCGAAACCTGAACGGATGCAAGTTTTGAAAAACATGCAGATGAAATGCAGATGATGACATGGCAAAATGCAACACGCAAGCAAATGACATGGCAACGACGACGAATAACTGGAAGACACCTGGCGCATCGAATCCGGGGCGTTACAATCCATGTGTTTCTTTAATTCATCACCTCTAAAACCAGCAGTTTGGAAATTCTGGTAGATATGTCTAAGGCAGAATATTTGTGGACAATTGGGGAAAACATGGTTTATTGCATTTAAAAGCCCCTGTTTGAAACAATGGGAAATAAAGCTAAGCATTGGTCCTATAAACAATGAAGCTATAGCAATGTGCATATGAAACCATGAAACCTAGTGCAATATTGTATGAGAAGAGAAGTTTACCTTCTGCCTATCAGAGATGATGGTATAATAACCAAACTTCCCACTTTCTCCACCAAGTGCATCTTTAAGCTGTGTTAAGAACCAGTTCCAGCTGTCTTTGTCCTCTTTGTCAACAACTCCAAATGCTATAGGGTAGATATTATTGTTCCCATCCCTTCCTGTTGCAGCAAGGATCTGTTGACCTGTTGACAGCTTGATAAAACAACCATCTACCCCTGCAAAGCTGACAATTGTGAGAACATAGTGTATGTAATGTGAGCACATAAATAATTCACAACTTAGTAAATGAAATGTACTTATGAATGGTCTGCATCCATTCAAAAACCCTTCTTTGCAAGCACTTAGACAGAAAAAGAGGCCATGAAACTTAGGGTTTTTGCTTGGGTGCTCTGGTACATGCCTAGTAGTAACAATACATCTAGAGCCTGGGTTTGTATCCAACATAGCCTGCAAATAATCTCTTATTCTAGTGTATTGTCCTCTCTGATCTCCTTGGACAACCTTCAATGCTTGCTTTCTAGCCCTGTAGGCCATATGGGTGGACATCTCTATTCCATATTTCTTCTTCAGTGTGTGCATTATTGTGGTGACTGGTGTGCCAATATCAACTCTCATCATTGCCTCACACTGGTGTGCAACCCATTTTGCAGTGACCTTGGTGTTCTCTCCTACTGCTGGGCATGTGTGCACAAAATTTGCCTTCCTTATGCAAAAAGTAGTCTCATTTGCAACAACAGAAGCTGCAATAAAGAAAGGGCATTTTGCATTTGTGCACACAACTATGATGTTGTCATTGCAGTTTCTGTGAAACTCATAATTCCTATTCTGAGTTATGTGCAATGTCTGAATTGCTCTCCTAAACTGATACACATTTAGGAAACAAAATTTTCTGCAAAACTGCTCCTCTGGGTTCTCTCTCTCTCCTCACTGTACCAGATCCTTGGCAAAGATCTCACTGATCTGCTCTTCCTTCCATTGGGCAGAACAAATTGTACTTCCTCAGCTCCATCATCATATTCCTGATTCAAAGCACCAAGATCTGGCTCCTCATCTGATGATGGTGCCCAAACATCCTCAAATCTCTGTTCCAAGCTAGAATGTGACCTCTCTGTTGGCCCTTTTCTAGCCTTCTTCTTCTTTGTAGGCACCTCTTGGTGCTCCACCTGCTCCTCTTGCTCCACCTCCACATGTTGCCCTTCCTCATCTTCCTCATACAGTTCATCCACATCAGTGTCCATCAAAATGAATGAGTGGATCCTCTCTTTGCTTCCTCATCTCATTAAGCCTCTGAAGATAGTCCTCATCTGCATCCAGATCTGAATCATCTTCAGTTAGAAGAATTGGTAGCTTCTGCTTAACCTTGTTTACATGCTCAGCAGCAATCTTATGTTTCCTAAATTTGGCAATCTTAGTTCTCCTCTTCAACTCCATTAATGTCTCCAGTTCATCCTGATCTGCTGCATTGGATTGGTCCATGGCAACATTTGTATCCAGATCATGGTTTGTGCTCTGTTGTGTAGTGTAGAACTGCAATGGCTCTGGCTGACTCTATATTATACTTTTTGGTGGTGATCTTAAGATAACACCAAAAGGATTTACTACATATACAGGGTTCTCTCCTATATGGCTCAAAGGAACCTGCTCCTCAACTAGATAGCCCGAGTTCAAATCTGCAGGTCTTGGATCAGTGCCCCTAACCACTGTCAAGTTCACTACATGCTGATCATTGTTAGCAATATGGTCAAGCATCTCATCCACCTTATCATCATCACAAATTTCATCCATTCCTGTAATCCCCACACCAGGATCCCTCACAAAATACATGAAATCATTAAGCCCATATCCCTCTGTCTCTATTAGGGCAACCAAATTATAATATGTTATGTCTGAAATGCAAACTGATCTCTCCAAGTTGTCTCTGTCATGGAAGTGCATTCTAACTTTCCAAACATCATCATTCAAACTACACACAAATAATTAAAATAGCTTAATTAACAGAGCACTAAAACAAAGCAACAATGTACTGTAAAAAAATGCATAATTCCTAAAACAGAGCACCAATGTACAGAGTAATCAACATTATAATTGCTACAATACAGTACAGTACACTCTGAAAACAACAAACGCCTTCTGAAAACTACTGTCAAGTTCTGAAAACCAGTCAACTTCACTGTCAAACCAATGCAAACTGATCTCTCCAAGTACAGTACCCTGCTAACTACTCTGCTGACTACATCATCAACTAGCTACTCTGTTAACTACTATGTCAACTAGCTACTTTGTTAACTACAAATCAACCGCAACTAAATCACAATTAAGAGAGCACCAATTAACAGTGCCAAAAAACCTAACCCTAACCCTAGAATCGATCTACATGAAGAGGGAAGAGCGAAGAGGGAATAGGGAAGAGGAAACTCACTAGACGCCGCCGAATGACGAGGCAATCCGGTGACTCTCCGACGGATTCTCCTTCACTGCCCTGGCCCAAGATCTTGCCGCCGCATATTCGAGACAGTGTTGGGGGCTCTGGTTGGGGCTGCTCGTATCCGACGGCCAGCTAGGTTTGAGCTCCCGCATATATCTCCCACAGGTGGACCATCGTCTCCAACGCCGGCAGACCCGCCGCAGTCGCCGCCTGCGCCGCCAGCCGTCGCCATGACTGAGAGGAGAGAGTGCGGGGGAGGAAAAGAGAGTGAGAGGAGCGGACCGGGCGGGGTATGGCTCGAAGACTAAGCGGCCCGGCTCGAACCGGTGCGCCAGCGGCGTGTAACGCCGTCTAACGGCGTTGCCGTGTGAACAGTGCTGCCACGTCGACGGATGCAGGCCCCCCTTGTCATAAACGCACTTAAAACGGTCCAAACAAGCAACTAATGTTTTTTGCAAAAGTTCATGAAAAAATTAGTGGTTTTTGGCACAATTTCGTATATGTATGGTACCTGCAAACCTAGCCTGAAGTGTCGATGTTTTTTGCAATTCACTCTACCCGGACCGGACGGACCCAGGACGAAAACCTTTATCACGAGCTCTCTGTCCGTCTGTGTGTGTGATCGACCAAAGGATAGACAGAGAGCTCGTGCATGGGACAGAGAAGAAGAGAGGAGAAGAGAAGAGGAACAGCGCAAGTTGCCTCTTATTGCGTCGCCTGGCTGGTGTGACGGTGTCTGTCCCTCTGTCTGGGCCGGCCGATTGACTGACCGGCTCCATGCCATACCATTGCCATGGCATGCAAAAGCTGGAGACGGCCACCTCAACGTGGGCTCGATATGCAGCCGCGATTGATCGGTTGATCGCCCGCCGACAAATAAAAGGTCCGGACAGCTCCAACCAGGTCGCAACAGCAGCACCGCAAGCAGACCAAAAGTTGTAGTAAAAGATCTCAAAGCCTCAATCACTGCCGCGCATATTACGATCTATGTTAGTGTAAAAAACGCTCTTATATTATAAGACTGAGGAAGGATTCAAGTATCTCTGCCCCTCCGTAACGACTCAACTTCAAACGACTAGTCGAGACATGGACGATGCACACGGTCACACCAACTCCGAACTCTGAACGCAAAACATGCGTGATTATGAGGAGAGGAGACACCGGATTTTCGCTCGAGGACCGCCCTAATGCGAGGTCTGTGGAACATTGGATAACTGTGGCGACGGAGACCGTGATCGATGTAGCCAAGCAGCTGTTGTTGTGTTGAATAAATCTTATGATACCTAGATTATTGGTAAGTATATTAGACAAGAAGCAGCAGGTGGCAATGCTTTTCGCCGTTCAGCAGTTGAGTATCGTATGTATGCATTCAAGTGAAGTGATGCGTGACATCCAAACCGCCTCCAGATAAATGGTTGGCGTTGATACCACTGTATGACATTCAGATCAGCACGTGCTGCTGCAACAAAGTTCCTCCCTGTAACCAACACAGAGACGCGGGAGAGATGGAGCCACGTAGCACAACCAGCTCCATAAGTCAACAAAATGTTAGGGCGCCTTTGACCTTTTATAGTCTTTAATGCTACTTTGTGTTTACTATCGATTCCGCTTCTAACATGTCTACAGCTCAAAAAAATAGTACTAGAGAGATGTATAGCAGGACGATGGAATTTTGCAAGGCAAATATGATGATACACTCACCTAGTGGTACGGATGAAAATGGAGCCGAAATTTTCCACTTTTCCGGTGGAAAAATGGAAACGAAGAGAAAAAAAATAAAAAATGGAGATGAAAATTTGGAAGACGGAAATGAAAATAGATTTTTCTTTTTTGCGGAAGTGGGAATGAAAACGGAACGAAGTTTTTCGATGGAACGACACGAAAACAGAACTTTCCATTTTGAATATGAGCGCATGGCTGTTTTGCAGCCAACGAACACACATTTAGGCCCAATGCCCTACATACGGTGAGCAGAATGGCCCAGATGGCCCAACTTCTACAATACTACTACTACTACTACATCAGGCATATTGTCTCAAAAAAAAACTACTACATCAGGCATAGAAGCACGCGAGCAGAATTATATTATATAGCCATGATATATCCGAAAAGTGCTTTTGAAGCTCGGCGTCCATGCAGGCCGGTTTTTGAAATATTCAAAATTCAACAAAATTCATATTTTTACATTTTAATTTTTTTTAAAAAATACAGACATACATGGAGGCATAACACATGTGTGTAAATTTTCAGGACAAAATATGTTGAAATAAGGGCTGTTTAAAAAAGACAAATTTGTGGCTTTTCAACACATGATACTATTCATCCCAAAAGTCCATGAATTTGTTCTTTTTGCACAAATCGCATCTCAACGTGTTTCGTTCTGAAATTTCCCACACATACACATCACATCCTTGTGTACTTGTACAATTTTTTTTCAGATTTTTTTGAAACCAAAAAGTATGAATTTAGAATTCTTCAAAAAAAAACACCGAGCTCCAAAATGCCGTTCTATGACATATCATAATATTTAGTAATCATCTTATCAATTGACAACTTTGTTGGTTTCCTTTTTTTTTTGCCTATGGTTCAAGGGGTCTTCAGTTCCGATGAACACTTCGCTTCCGTGTCCGCGTCCATGTCGTATTCGCTCCATTTTATTTTCGGGGGTATTTGTTTCTGGGGTTCCTGTAATCATTCTTTTACTTCCGCAAAAAAAATGAAAACAAATGTGGCAGCACCCAGTTTTGTCCATTTCTACTTCATTTTGATCCCAACCTAGTCGCAACCGTGTAGCGTCCATCTAATTTAGCCTTTTCTGAAGTTCATTTCAAAATATAGAAGATAGGAAAGGTATACTCATCTCAGTTGTTCAAGGATGAAAAATACAACATTTTTTGTTTTCTTGGGAACACCGATTGAACAGGTACCTGGAAGAAAAATGTTTCAATCAGCACTCTCTGTCAATATCCAACGGCCACGATCATGTTGTGACCTCTTCATCTTCTTCCTCCCGCAATTTCTTTCTCCCGTGCGCATGACGGTTCCACCTCCTCATCATCCCTCTAAGCCTCGCACCAGTGAACAACTTCGGTAACCCTCCCCCTCCTTCCCCGTACCTTTAAGATCGACACTAAGGTTGCTGCTTCCCGACGAACCCCGTGCACCTCTAAGATAGGCACTGAGGCTACTGCTCGTGCAAAGCGGAAAATTGATTGACGCAGGAAAAATTTCAAGCACCTGAGATTTAGCAGAACCGGTCCATTAACATAAAACAAAAGCTTTCCAGCGCCAAGCGGGCAACCAAACAGAGACCACATTGCAAATCACAGCCACTATTCCATGTGATCATCGAAAACGATCCTACCTGGATCAAACGCGCCATACCATCCAGGGGAACCTCTACCCTGTTTTGGACAAGAGCATCCCCAACAGTCGCCCAACGCGCGGTGCGTCCATCGCCAGGTTTGGCGCGGCGCGCAGCGCTGGCTCCAGCAGCCGCGCTAAAATGCAACGCATGTGCGTAGCTCCAGCAGGCGCGCTAAAATGCAGCGCACGCTCTCGCACAAACAACATATGCGCTCCAAACACATCTAGAAGATCAAACACAAACAAAATAAATCAATAATAAATAGTTCAATTTATTATTATTACAACTCAAACAAATAATATCTTTCATCAAATACAACAAATAGTTCAACAATACAACATCAAACGCACAAATCATGATGCTCTTTGGCGGCCATTCCAAGCTCACCACTCCTCAATGAGATCCTTCTGAAGATAATTATGCGCTGTCGGACGTCGAATGGCATGATAGAAGGCAACAAAACGGGCCACCCTTTCAGCCTTCCACCACACTCGCACGGGATGTTCCAAGAGCTCATAGTGAGAGTAGTCTACAGCTTGGCTATGCTCATTCTCGATAATCATGTTGTGGATGATCACACAAGCGTGCATAATGTACCAAAGCATTTTTTGATCCCAAAATCTAGTTGGTCCTCTCACAATAGCAAATTGGGCTTGCAAAATCCCAAAAGCTCTCTCCACATCTTTTCTAGCCGCCGCCCGAGCATGTGGGAATCAAGATATTTCTTACCTTCTGGTTTTTTTAACGGTTTCACAAATGTTTGTCACTTTGATAGATACCATCCGCAAGATAGTAGTCATAGTTGTATGTACGGCCATTAGCAACAAACTGCACCGGTGGCAGTTCATCATTTGCAATCTTACTCATCAGTGGTGCCCTGTTGACAACGCTGATGTCATTCAAAAATCCAGGCATTCCAAAAAAAGCATGTCAAATCCAAGTCTCTTGACCGGTCACCGTTTTAAGGATTATAGTGGAACCATTTTTTGTCCGTGGAATTGGCCATGCCATGCCTTTGGACAATTCTTCCAACTCCAATGCATGCAATCTATTGAGCCAAGCATACCTGGGGACCCGCGAGCTTTGTTCATCTCCAATAGCCTTGCGACGTCTTCAGCATTGGGAGATCTCAAGTACTCCGGGCCAAACACTTGCACAATTCCGACTGCGAAGCGCTTGACACACATGATGGCTTGGCTCTCACCTATGGCCAAGTGATCATCAACTAGATCAGCGGGGATACTGTATGCCAACATACGCAAAGCGGTTGTCACCTTCTGGAAGGTGCTGTGCCCAAGCTCTCCGGCAGCATTCCTCCTCTGCTGAAAAAAAAAACGGTCATGGCTCGCTAGTTTCTCTGCAATGCGCCTGAATAACTGTGCTCATCCTAAACCGGCGACGAAAGTACGACTCGGGGTATGTGGGATTCTCCACAAAATAGTGCCTCATCAATCTGTTGTGGGCAATCGATCCTATCCCTCCAAATTTGCTGCCAACCCATAACCGAACCACTGTGCTTCGGTTTTTTATTAATGTGCATAGCCAGGATCATTGCAAGATCCTCCTCCTCTTTCATATTAAATTCTTCTTTGGAAGAATCGTATGATAAACTCATCTACAATGTTCAAAACTAGACTATGAAAAACTACAAACAACATGCACCAAAATTCATGTAAAAATGTGAAGTTGGAAGCAATACATACCTTGTGGGCTTTTTGTCGAACACCTTGCGGGCGCCAAGCGACAGTGGGCGGCCGGGCACTGTTCGTCGGAGGACTGCGCGCGCGACGGGCGGCATTGACTAGAGGGAGAAGGACGAAGCCGCGGCCGCGCGGGAAGAGACCGGGGAAGCGCCGGAACGGTCGCCGGAAGAAATGGGGTGGCACGGGCGGCGACGGCGGCAGTGGCTGGATGCGTAAGTGGAGTTGCGAGCGAGCGCTCGAGAGTCCAGTGGGCGAGAGCGGGCGCAGCAAATAAGCGGCGCGCGATGGCGTTTCCGCCCGCACGCTGGATTATATATGCCGCGCGTGATGACGTTTCCGCCCGCATGCTGAATTAGATATGCCGCGCACGCGATTTTTGCGCATCCGTTGAAGCGCCCGGAGCGGTAGCGCGCGCTAAAAACACTACTTTTTCGATGCGGCGCTTATATAGCGCGGCTGTTGAAGATGATTTATTGGGAAAAGGGTGGTAGGAGAGAGCGAGACCGAGACGGGACTGCATGAGATGGGATCTGGTTACCATTATCGGGCAGGGGTGATCGGGGTGGCTACTCACAGTGTAGTGTGAAGGCATGAGGCGGCTGCCCCGCGGGCGAGGGACAGGCCGGCTACGACGAGAGACGTCGCGTGGGCGTCTCCGCCGCCGCTACCAACCGTGCCATGTGCGCGCTCGTGTCGCGTGACAGAGAAGTAGCCCCGCCATTGGGTCGGCGTCGGACGCCGCCGTCAGATCAGGCTAGCGCGCATGACAGACAGCCAGAGACATAAAGCAGGCGCGTGGTACTCTCTCCGTTGACTGAATATTGTGGGCATCCAGGCAAAGAAAATGAACAGGTCGTGCCTTGATCTCCTCCTTCCCAAACTCGACGGTGGCGATGACATAAAATTGGAGGATTACCTCCTCATTCCAATCACACTTGCTTGAATCACTTCCAAATTCCAATACACCAGCATGTTTGAATTGTTGGCTTTTGATCAATAGATCAAATTGCCCAGGAGGTACACACCGTACGTGCAAAGCTAGCTAGCAAGCGCACAGGCAGCTTGATCAATTCTAGGCTAGCTTGCAGTACGTGAACGTTTTAGCTTTAGACGTACTCACATGAACAGCTTGTTCTAGATCAGATGGATCTCAACGGAAACACTTGGGTCCAACTTGGCAAACTAAGAAACAGATCGGGAGACTTTGGTGATAACTACAGGGGCTTGTCGCTCCTGGCTTTTTCTTTATTGCTTTTCCGTTGTGATGTAGATTACAGGGGGATACGTACCTATATATAACAGCTAGGAGTAGCTATCTAACCTACTCGGTTAGGATTTCTAATCCTACTATTACTATTGGTATCTGAATACCTAATCAGTGTCCGACTAGGACACAGCTATTACACGTCATGTTTATTCCTACATTCGCCCCCTAAACATGACATCCTCGATGCAATCGGGATCCCAAATGTGATGGCTACTTGTATGCTTTACTCCTGGCATTTCTTTCGTCGTTCCTCATAGCATTTCAGGGATCATCTTTACTGCCGTTGGCTCATCCAATGCTCGACGCCAACGCGTCTCCTTGGTTGTGTCGATCTTCACCTGTTCTTCGGTGCTTGCTAGACTATCCATTGGATCATCGAGGGGACATCTTTTGAAACCGAGCATGATCAAACATTGGTCTAACTTTGAGTTCCAAGCTCTTGGCGCTTGCTTCAGCCCATAAAGTACCTTCTTGAGCTTGTAAACTTTTCCTTCTTCTCTTTTCTTCTCGTAGCCGAGGGGTTGTTCCACCTTTCTTCTGTGAGGTCGTCGTTGAGGAAACTGGATTTAACATTCATATGATGAACCTCTCAATCCTCTTGTGCTGCCAAAATTAGGAGCACCCTCACTGTCTCGAGTCGAGCAATCGGTGCAAACACCTCCTCGTAGTCAACTCCTTACGTTGTACGTAGCCCTTTGCAACGAGTCTCGCCTTGTACTTCACAATGGCACCCTTCGTGTCCTTCTTTAACTTGTAAACCCACTTCAAAACCTATGGCCTTTTGGTTCGGAGGTCGGGTTACCAAAGTCCACATATCATTGCTCTCAATCGCCTTCATCTCCTCATCCATGGCGTGCGTCCAATTTAAACTTTTGCTCGCCTCTACGAAGTTCGCTGGCTCCTCAACTCCGAGTAAACACAATCCAGAGTACTCGAGGGTAACTAGCTTTGCGTACTTGTAGACTTTCTTGAGGGTCTTGAAGCGATGAGGTCCGGAAGAATCCGTTGTGGCTTGTGAATGGGGCGACACAAATTGTGTCGGCGTCGATGCACTTGAGGAAGACCGTTGACACTCGGGCATGGTAGATGCCGGATCATTGGCATCCTCGTCGGTGGCATAGTCGTCGTGACCGTGACCATCATCTTGATTGTCATCGTCACTATGCGCCTCATTGTCGAGATCTCTGCCCGTGTCGTGCGCGTCATTGTCGCTATCACCTTGTGACCCATGCGCGTCATCGTTAGTGTCGGCGCCATGGTGATCACTACCATTGCGGTCACCTTGGTTGGGCGTCTTGCCAACCACCAGGATGTCCTTCCCTGCATCATCATCAGTTGGATATTCAACTGTGAATATGTTACCGTTTGGAGCATCGTCGGCTGGCGCGCTCCAATTCCATGCTTCGTTTTCTTCAAACACAACGTCGTGTGAAATCTGTAGATGCTTGGTTCGTGGATCATAGAAGCGGTATGCCTTGGTGCCGGAACTCCTCTCGTATCTGATGAACATCATCTTGGTGCACTAGTGCAGAACCGGGGAATAGCACCGGTTCGTAAGGCCCTTTAGTGCCGGTTCCATAATCGGCACTAAAGTGTGGGCACTAAAGCCCCCCCCCTTTAGTACCGGTTCAGCACGAACCGGTGCTAAAGGGCAACCACGTAGCACGAGCCAGCTCCGGGGGCCTGGAGCCCTTTAGTACCGGTTGGTAAGACCAACCGGTACTATAAGGTTTGGGGGGTTTTTAGTTTTATGATTTCTTTTTCATTTAATTTTGTGTTTCCATTTTAATTCTTTTTCGTTTGCTGGTATTTTACGATACTACACATTGTACACGTTATATATATATATATATATATATATATATATATATATATATATATATATATAATTTCTAGTAGAACCAATCATGCATATATATATATATATCATCAATGTCTCACAAACCACCATATTAATTAATTCACACATACACACATGTATAGCTATATACAATTTCTCCTACGTATGCATGTTGCCTTCGGAGCCAGTGACATTAGCCTAATTGGTTCCTTCGGAGGACGATGACAATTGGAAGTGGTTTTCATGGGGGAGGTAGCGGGTAATAGTATTCTCCCTTCGAATTTATGACCTGGTCGAGCAAAAATCCTGCTATTTCCTCTTGAAGTGCTTCTACACGCTCCGTTTCTAGGAGCTTCTCCCGCACCTCTTTGAACTGTTAAGAAGGAGATCAATATGCATGTGTATTAGTTGTGTGACTAGATATCGATAATGGTGTAAAAATTGTAAATAGTGTTCTGACAAGCGTACCCATTCCTGTCTTTGAGATCTGCTCCTTTCGGACGCCATCATGCGACTATTCTCGCAAACGCAGAATGCACACAGATCAGTCCCCTGCGCCTGCTTCAGGGCCTTTATGAGAATGGAATTTGATCAGATAATAATTAATCAAGCATGATAATTAAAGAGATGGCAGCTAGCTAGCTAGCTAGTACTACTTAATTACTTACCTTGGGTCGAAACCATTTAAGCTTTTTTTTTTCATTCGCCTTCCGTGACGCTGATGAACCTTGCCCAAGCCCTGCCCGCCGACAAAGAAAATGAATAAAGGACTTATTAAATAGTTCATATCCCAAACAAGATGTTATAGTCAGTATTTGCTTTGAGTAGTGAGTCCAGTATTTCAACTGTTCCGGCGTCAACTTTAATGATACACAAGATCCAGTGAAATCTGCATGCACACACATTTGCATGTCTTAATTAAGTGAGCATATGTAAGCAAAAACATGTAACTAGCTAGTAGGCAAAAACAGAGAATTTGTAGTACAAGACAGTGTGACTCACTGGAAGTTGTAAGGAAGTAGTATATCTTCATTGTATTTGAGGCGCTTCAAGAACTCTAGCATGTTGTCCTCTACGTCCTTTTGATGATGTGGATTTATTAGCCATGTGTATTCATTAACGGTGTTTGGGTCAATGAACCCAATGCCAAAGCATCCACCTTTTCTCATTTCATACATCTTCATCGTGCTCGTCCTCCTCCCTGACACGGCGACGTACCACCTCCGGCTGGGCCGGCTCCCTCTGTGCCGAAACTGGCCCACGCGAACGCCACCAAACGAGATCAGGGTCGACGACGGGACCCGGGGCCGGGTTCCTCATCAAGCGGTGCGCCCCTCCAGGCAGCACCTCCCAGTGCCAGCCCGGCGGAGCCCACTCCCGGACATGAGTCAGCCGGACGTCGTCGCGGAAGGGTCGACGGCGAGGATGCGGGCCGGGCATCGTCGAGAACAAATACTAGCTATATGCCCGCAAAAAGTAACATTTTTTTTAATGATTGGATTTTGATAACTAACATTTCTATATAACGCTAATTATGCTATCATTGCATATGTCAAAATTCTATATGCTATTTCATACTAATTAAGCATCTAACACTAAAAACAGAAAAAACAACTTCTATACATTCATTAAAAAATAGAAAAACAACATTATATAAAAAAATCCATACTAATTAAACACTAATTATATCCATCTAACATGCATTCATACATATATACTAGTGAAAAAACAATAATCTAAAAAATCTAAACTAATTAAACATACAAAATACGTATATACTAATATATACATGCATTCATACATATATACGTGTGTGTGTGTGTGTGTTCATCATGCTTGTGTGTGTGTATGGGCTCGGGGAGGGGTGGTGCCCATGGTGGCCGCCGGGGGTGAGGGAGAGGGGTTAGAGGGGGAGAGCTCACAGCGGGGCGACGGCGACGGCGAGGC
>NC_041385.1:142967412-142977182 GCF_002162155.2 Triticum dicoccoides
GTGGTGGCACAAACCGGTACTAAAGGCCCCCCCTTTAGTACCGGTTTGTGCCACCACCCGGTACTAAAGGAGGTGCGCTGGCGCAGGTGCGGTGCGGCAAGTTTAGTCCCATCTCGCTAGCCGAGGGGCGACCGCACTGATTTATAAACCCCCGTGCGGTCGCTCTCTCGAGCTCCTCTCCAAAGTAGGCTTACTGGGCCTACGTGTTCTTTGCTGCCCTGTGGGCCCACTTGGCCTTTGCGGGCCTGCATCCTGGCCCAACGACAGGTTGGGTTTCTAGTCGTATGCAGGCCGCTCTGGCCTAGTAGGCGGGCTTTTTTATTATTTTTTTGCTTTATTTATTTTTGTGTTGTTTTTTTGTGTATTTAGAGTTTCTTTGTCAATATTTTTGCTTTAGGTACAAAAAATTACAAACTTTCTGTTAGTGCCCGTAGTTTTCAAATTTGAATAGTTTAAATTTTGAATTATTTGAAATTTGTGTGAATCACTAGTTTGTGAATAACTTAACTTTAAAAATCAGTAAAGGCATGAAAGAATTTGTTTGCACATAAAATTTCTTCGCGTTTCAAATGCCAAAACACATAACTACCCTAACTATTACAGAGATTCCCCTCTGGGTGTGAAACACAGAAGAAAGTGATGATAGTGAAGCCGATCACATCCCAGATCTTTGGGTGTGAAACTTTTTTTTCACGTGTGTCCCTTTGCGCCGTAACCATGGAAAATCTTCATCATTTAACGGGATGCTCGGGTCAATATTCACTGTGAATGGAGTAATTTCATCAAACTTTTCATAATCTTCCGACTTGTCTGTCTTGTCATCCACTCCCATGATGTTTCTCTTCCCAGAAAGAACTATGTGCCGCTTTGACTCATCGTACGATGCATTCGCTTCCTTATCTTTTCTTTTTCTTGGCTTGGTAGACATGTCCTTCACATAGAAAACCTGTGTCACATCATTGGCTAGGACGAATGGTTCGTCTGCATACACAAGATTGTTGAGATCCACTGTTGTCATTCCGTACTGCGGGTCTTCCATTACCCCGCCTTGTGTCATATTGACTCATTTGCACCGAAACAAAGGGACCTTTAAACCACGTCGATAGTCAAGTTCCCATATGTCCTGTATATAACCATAATATGTTTCCTTTCCCGTCTTGGTTTCTGCATCAAAGTGGACACCACTGTTTTGGTTGGTGCTCTTCTTATCTTGGGCGATCGTGTAAAATGTATTACCATTTATCTTGTACCCTTTGAAAGTCATTATATTCGAAGATGGTAACTGGGACAGCAAGTACAGGTCATCTTCAATAGAGGTGTCATGCATGGTACGTGTCTACAACCAGCTGGCAAAACTCCTGGTTTGTTCACATGTAATCTAGTCATCAGACCACTCCGGGTGTTTGGAGCGTAGCAAATTCTTGTGTTCATCCATATACGGAGCCACCAAGACGGAATTCTATAGAACTGTGTAGTGTGCTTCAGTGAGAGAATGTCCATCCATAGATATTATTTGTTCCCCTCCTAGCGTGCCTTTTCCATCCAGTCTGCCCTTATGCCGCGATTCAGGAACACCAATCGGCTTAAGGTCAGAAATAAAGTCAATACAAAACTCAATGACCTCCTCATTTTGATGGCCCTTGGAGATGCTTCCTTCTGGCCTAGCACGGTTATGAACATATTTCTTTAAGACTCCCATGAACCTCTCAAAGGGGAACATATTGTGTAGAAATACAGGACCCAAAACGTTAATCTCTTCGCATAGGTGAACTAGGACGTGCGTCATGATGTTGAAGAAGGATGGTGGGAACACCAACTCGAAACTGACAAGACATTGCACCAAATCATTCTGTAACCTTGGTATGATTTCTGGATCGATTACCTTCTAAGAGATTGCATTGAGAAATGCACATAGCTTCACAATGGCTAACCGAATGTTTTCCGGTAGAAGCCCCCTCAATGCAACCGGAAGCAGTTGCGTCATAATCACGTAGCAGTCATGAGACTTTAGGTTCTGGAACTTTTTCTCTGCCATGTTTATTATTCCCTTTATATTCGACGAGAAGCCAGACGGTACATTAATACTGAGCAGGCATTCTAAGAAGATTTCCTTCTCTTCTTTGGTAAGAGCATAGCTTGCATGACCCTGATGTATGTTGTCTTCTCCGTGCATATGTTGCTGGTCCTCCCGTGCCTCAGGTGTATCTTTTATCTTCCCATACACGCCCAAGAAGCCAAGCAGGGTCACGCAAAGATTCTTCGTCACGTGCATCACGTCGATTACGGAGCAGACCTCTAGGTCTTTCCAATATGGCAGGTCCCAAAATATAGATTTCTTCTTCCACATGGGTGCGCGTCCGTCAGCGTCCTTCGGAATAGGTTGTCCACCAGGACCCTTTCCAAATATCACCTTCAAATCCTTGACCATATCATGTACATCAGCACCAATACGGTGGCGAGGCTTCGTCCGGTGATCCGCCTCACCTTTGAAATGCTTGCCTTTCTTTCTTACGGGATGCCTGCTCGGAAGAAATTGACGATGTCCCAGGTACACATTCTTCTTACAACTATTCAAATATATACTGTCGGTATCATCCAAACAGTGCGTGCATCCGTGGTATCCCTTGTTTGTTTGTCCTGAAAGATTACTGAGAGCGGGCCAATCATTGATGGTCACGAACAGCAACGCCTTTAGGTCAAATTCTTCCGCCATGTGCTCATCCCACGCACGTACACCTGTTCCATCCCACAGTTGTAAGTGTTCTTCAACTAATGGCCTTAGGTACACATCAATGTCATTGCCGGGTTGCTTAGGGCCTTGGATGAGCACTGGCATCATAATGAACTTCCGCTTCATGCACAACCAAGGAGGAAGGTTATACAAACATAGAGTCACAGGCCAGGTGCTATGGTTGCTGCTCTGCTCCCCAAAAGGATTAATGCCATCTGCGCTTAGACCAAACCATACGCTCCTTGCGTCATCTGCAAACTCCTTCCCGTACTTTCTTTCGATTTTTCTCCACTGCGACCCGTCAGCGGGTACTCTCAACTTTCCGTCTTTCTTACGGTCTTCTCTGTGCCATCACATCACCTTGGCATGCTCTTTGTTTTGGAACAAACGTTTCAACCGTGGTATTATAGGAGAATACCACATCACCTTGGCAAGAATCTTCTTCCTGGGGCGCTCGCCCTCGACATCACCAGGGTCATCGCGGCTGATCTTATAGCGCAATGCACCACATACCGGGCAAGTGTTCAAATCCTCGTACTCACCGCGGTAGAGGATGCAATCATTAGGGCATGCATGTATCTTCTGCACCTCTAACCCTAGAGGACAGACAGCCTTCTTTGCTTCGTACGTACTCTCGGGCAATTCGTTGTCCTTTGGAAGCATATCCTTTATCATTACCAGCAACTTTCCAAATCCCTTGTCAGATACACCATTCTCTGCCTTTCATTGCAGCAATTCCAGTGTGGTGCCCAACTTTTTCTTGTCACCTACGCAATTCGGGTACAACAATTTTTTGTGATCCTCTAACATGCGCTGCAACTTCTTCTTCTCCAAATCACTTACGCAGTTTCTCTTTGCATCGGCAATGGCCCGACCTAGATCATCAACGGGCTCATCCGATGCCTCTTCTTCAGCTTCTTCCCGCATTGCCGGCTCAGCTTCTTCCCGCATTGCCGGCTCAGCTTCTTCCCCCATTGTTGTATCATCGTATTCAGGGAACCCATGGCCAGGATAGTTGTCGTCGTCCTCTTCTTCTTCATTCTCTTCCATCATAACCCCTATTTCTCCGTGCTTGGTCCAAACATTATAGTGGGGCATGAAACCGGACTCAAACAGGTGGACGTGAATGGTTCTTGACGTAGAGTAATTGCGACCATTCTTACAGCCAGCACATGGACAAGGCATAAAACCACCCACCCGCTTGTTTGCCTCAGCCGCAAGCAGAAAAGTATGCACGTCCTCAACGAACTGGGGAGAGCATCGGTCATCGTACATCCATTGCCGGCTCATCTTCATTACACAACACCGAATAGACCAAATTAATACAAGTTCATACATAAAGTTCATACAACACTTAAATGCAACAAACAAATAACTCTCTAGCTAAAGCATTTAAATGCAACAACAAATGCGATCAAGATTGCAACTAAGGTAACAATTGATCCAACGGCATAATGATACCAAGCCTCACTATCGATGGCATATTTTCTAATCTTTCTAATCTTCAAGCGCATTTTCTCCATCTTGATCTTGTGATCATCGACGACATCGGCAACATGCAACTCCAATTCCATCTTCTCCCCCTCAATTCTTTTCAATTTTTCTTTCAAGTACTCGTTTTCTCTTTCAACTAAATTTAACCTCTCGACAATAGGGTCGGTTGGAATTTCCGGTTCACATACCTCCTAGATAAAAATATCTATGTCAACTTGATGGGCATAATTTGTCATAAACACGAAATGCAACAAATAGTTTTAAAAGAGAATATACCACATCCGAATCATAACAAGGACGAGGGCCGACGGGGACGGATATCAAAACCATGGCAGTATGTATAACAAACAACGTACGGGTAAGATAATTATTATACGAGTAACTATATATCCAAATCACACAAACATCAATTTTTTATATAAAATTTCATGAACAAGAGGCTCACCACAAGGTGGTGCCGGCGACGGGACGGTGCGGGCGATCGACGGTGGTTACGACGGAGATTTAGAAGGCACTAAGTAAACCACACCTACATATGCAAACTAAGTGTTATTTTGACCTCAAATTGCATATAAATCAAATACTACCACATATAATTCCTCCCAAATTACTAAAACCCACAATTAATCACTATATAAACCAATGCAAGAGCTAATCTAGCAATGAGAGATGAAAGGACAAAGTTGCTAACCTTGGTGATCATTTGAATGGATGGGGGCCTGCAAATCTTGACAAATTTGGGGCAAATTTTGTGATGAACTCGAGAGGAAGAAGGGAAGAATAGCGGAGAGGGAGAGGGGAAAGGGGGAAGAACAGAGTGCGGGTGGACGAAAGGTTTATATAGGACGACCTTTAGTACCGGTTCGTGCCACGAACCGGTACTAAAGGTGCTGGAAGGGCCCCACTCTGACAACATCCTGCCACCACTTTCTTTAGTACCGGTTCGTGGCACGAACCGGTGCTAAAGGTTTGCCACGAACCGGTACTAAAGAGCTCCTCCCACCTAGCCGTTGGAACCGGCACTAATGGACACATTAGTGTTGGTTCTGTTACAAACCGGGACTAATGTGTCTCACATTTGACCCTTTTTCTACTAGTGGTGCTACGATCGGCAAGCTTTGATAGGTGCGGCTCCGCCATTTTCACATGCGCCACGCACTTGAACGTCCGTAGATGAGACACATTCGGCTTACGTCCGTAAATTGCTTCATATGGAGTCTTGCCGATCACTGCCTTCGTTGGATCCCGGATGAGAAGATAGATCATCGTCGAGACAGCTTCTCCGCAAAAGGTCCCTGGCAAGTTCTTGCTCTTGAGTAAACTTCTTGCCATGTCAACGATGGTTCGATTGCGCCTTTCAACAACCCCGTTCTACTGTAGTGTATAAGATGACGTGAGGAACCTTTTTATGCCAATCTTCTCGCAGTAGTCATTGAACTCGTTCGACATAAACTCTTCGCCACGATCTGTCCGTAGAGCATGAACCTTAAACTTGTGTTCCATCTCCGTTGCAGCCTTTAGCTTCTTGAATGCTTCAAACGCCTCATCTTTAGATCGTAGGAGTACGACCCACATGTATCTCGAGTAGTCATCTACTACAAGGAAGAAGTAGTTCTTTCCTCCGTGAGTTGTTGGGGTGATAGGGCCACCTAGATCACCATGGAGCAGCTCGAGTGCATCACTTGCACGATAGGTAGACTGAGCAGGGAACGGCCCGTGGTGCTGTTTTCCAATCAAGCACCCATCACATACTCGATCAACATGGTCGATAAACGGCATCCCAGATACCATCTCCATCTTTGACATCTTCTTCAAGGCGTAGAAGTTAACGTGTCCAAATGTAGCATGCCATAACCACGAATCATCATCACTCTTGGCGAGTCAACATTCCGGTTGATATTGATCAAGGTTGAGGATATAGAGCCTGTTTCGCATGCGATTCACACGCGCTAGCACGTTTCGGAGGTTGTCGAAGATCGTCATCACTCTGTTCTCAATATCCACCTTGCATCCATTCTCGTCAAGTTTCCCAACAGAGATGATGTTGTTTCGAAGCCATGCGATGTAGTACACTCCGGTGAGTATGCGATGTTCTCCCGTGAGACCCTCGAAGAGGACAGAACCTTGCCCGCAAATCTGCACATTTGAACCATCACCGAACTTGACCGGGCCTTGAACATCATATTCTAGCTCGAGAAACTTCTCCTTGCACCCCGTCATGTGGTTACTGGCACCCGTGTCTAGATTCCATGACATGTTTTGGCTTCCGGATAACTTTGGTGTTACTTTTTTCTCATGAAGTGGCACCTTCCGGTTTGGTTTCACAACTACTGTTTGGACGAGATCACAAACTTCGGCCATCAGAAGACCTGGATGTTCGTCTTCCTTCTTCGCCAAATTTGCTTTGATCTCCCGCTTGTTAGGCTCCGGACAATCCTTCGCAAAGTGACCCATCTCGTTGCAGTTATACCATTTGACCTCGGACATATCCAAGTTCCGTGGCATCCGCTCTTTAGATCAGTCCGCCTTACAACAACCTTGTGGCTTGCCTTTTCCTTTGCCTTTTTCGGTTTGTCCGCCGCTCTTCGCATTGCTTGAGCCTTCGTCAACGTTGTGCCTTCCTTTGCTACTTGGAGACTCCCCATATGCGCGCGAGTACATGAGTTGGTCACTACCTCCTCCTTTGCCATTCCAACAGCCACGAGCATTCTCTTCCCATGTCCACAAGCGTCCGATCACCTCCGTTATGGTCATATCGTCGATGTCGTAAAGCTGCTCGAGCATGCCGATGATGTACATGAATTTATCAGTCACCGAACTGAAAAAATTCTCCACAATCTCGGCCTCCTCGAGCTTTGCACCGAGCGCGCGGATCTTTCCCACCAAAGTAGTCAGACGCATGGCATAGGCATTCACCGATTCAGTTTCCTCCATCCGCAACTTGTGAAATTGGCACTTCAGTACTTGTGCGCGAGCTTTCGTGATGCGATCTTCTCGAATCCTCATCTCTTTGAGTGTGTTCCACGCCTCTCTTGCTGTCTCGAAATCCGTCAATGTCATCAGCACGGAATCCGGCACAGACTGGGCTATGGCGGCCATGGCACCATCGTCGCACTCCTTGTCGACGTCGTCGTCCGTGATGGCCTCCCACACTCGAAGGGTTCGGAGAATGATCTTCATCTTCACCACCCACACGCCGTAGTTGGTGTTGGTGAGCATCGGGTACTGGATGAGAATGTTGCAATGTGCCAGTATATTGGCGCCGCCCATTCCACCACCACTGGTTGCTAACTTGCCGCCCTTCTTCACCTTGTCGCCGTTCTTGTTCGCCTTGAAACCACCATTCCGGACTTGACCGACTCAGCATCGTTGTCCCCCATCATAAATCATAGATCGTCAAGACTCTGATACTAATTTTTGGCTTTTGATTAATAGATCAAATTGCCCAGAAGGTACACACCATACGTGCAAAGCTAGCTAGCAAGCACACTGTAGCTTGATCGATTCTAGGCTAGCTTGCAGTATGTGAACGTCTTAGCTTTAGACGTACGCACGTGAACAGCTTGTTCTAGATCGGATCGATCTCAACGGAAACACTTGCATCAACTTGGCGAACTAAGAAACAGATCGGGAGACTTTGGTGATAGCTACAGGAACTTGTCGCTTCTGGCTTTTTTTTATTGCTTTCCCGTTGTGATGTACAGGTTGAAAAATGTTCTTATATTATGAAACGGAGTGAGTAGATTACATGGGATATGTACCTATATATAACAACTAGGAGTAGCTATCTAATCTGCTCGGTTAGGATTTCTAGTCCTACTATTACTATTGGTACCTGATCAATGTCCGACTAGGACACAGCTACTACACGTCATGTTTATTCCTACAGCAATTAATCATGTCTTTATGATTTCCTGGTTCGCCTAGGATCAGGAGACGGTCATCGTATAGGATTATATTGGCGAGGTTATATATATATATATATACCACCGGATGGTAGGATGGATTTTCCTTATATAGAGAAAATCCATCCTACCACCCGGTGGTAGTTATCCCATATGTCTCATATGGGGTATCTAGGTGCCTGGGCACCTTGTTAGTTTTGGAAACTGTGATATATTTAATTTGTTTTTTAATTATTCTTCATGCAAGACTTTTCATGCTTGCGTTTTATTTTTGGGTCTAACTATTAGGCACGCAACACTTGCCATACAATAAAATGTATTAATGTTGATTTTGTTCGAATTGCTGCAAGTATATAATATATGTATTTTTGTTTTCTAACTATTTAATACGGGTATCTAATACCTACAACGAAATTATATACGTATTCATGTACGTATATATTCAGTAATTTATTTTTTAAACTATTACATTTTTTGTTTCCTAATTATCTAAAATGGGTATCATACTTACTAACGAAAGTATGTATGTACGCGGGTATGTATATACACAATAATTTTTTTGTTGACAAACTACATTTTATTTTTGTTTCCTAACTATCCAATATGGTTATACATTACCTACCGACGAAAATAATGTAACACCCGGTCAACGTATATAAGGCTTGAAAAAGGGTAGGAAAATATTGTACATACCCGGTCGATGTATATACCCGGTTATGTGAAAAAATGTAGGAAAATATTATACATCAAATAATATACTTCAAGTTCGTGAAAGTGAAAATACCCAAGGTGTCTGCACACTTGTATACCCGACTGTGCGAAAAAAGTTTAGAAAATATTATACATAACCAGTCGACGTGTGTTCCTAAAGTAAAATATAGCTATGTATATGCCTGACTACGTGACGTATGGGTATCTAATACATACCTAACATATTTCGAGTACAAAAACATATCTAAGATATTTTGAGTTATGTATGTATATACCTAGTAATTTATTAAGGTTATTAGATACTCAGTGAAAAATAAAAGAGCGTACATAAAAAAAATACGACCTCCATTATACACACAAGAAATACCCGGCTACATGACGTAGGAGACATGCATGGGCTTAATTTGGGTGAGTATTAAGTGTCCATATCAAGCAATAATTAGCAATAATTCTTTCCTAATAAAAACCTAATGCGTTTATGAATTAGTACTAATACTAATTACACGTGCACACATCTTAGTGTGATTCAACGGTTCCTAGGCAAGGTGCCCAGACACCTAGGTGTCCCATATGGGCATCATATATATATATATATGACAAATGTTTCCTACAAGCAGTGGTAGTTACCACCACTTGCGTTTTGTATGTTGTATGTAGTATCTGTCAAAACTGAGAGTATATACATGTAGTATGTAGTATATAACAATGATTAGGTAGTATATATACTAATTTTTAAGTAATATATATCATGTTTTGAGTATGCTTTTTTTTTACGTACAAATATGTACGTATTTCACAAATATAACGAAAATTATGGGCTCATATGCAATTTTTTCATGTAACTTGCTTTGAAATATCTTAGATATAGTATATGAATATATTTAAAATGATAAAGTAGTATATATACTACCACATGATAGTACATGAGA